>NW_028277388.1:0-272776 GCF_059751315.1 Micrasema longulum | reverse complement strand
TATGGGAGCAAAACATACCATATTTCCTCAATTATAAGACGCACCCTTATTTTTAGAGACCAAAAGTTAAAAAAACCACTGACAAAAACTTTAGGTATTTTAAACAAAGTCATAATTTTATATTAAAAAGTATTTAAAAACAGGCATATTATTTATTTGAATTTTTTCGCCATCAGAGACTGACAGTCAGGTTCAGTGTCGGTAATTTGTGTATTATTTTTTGACAAGTCATTGTCTGCTTTTTCTCATAAAATTTTCTCATTCTCATGTCATCTCTCAAATAATTTTCAAATGATTTGTTGACTGAAACGTCAAGGGGTTGGCACTTGGCTAGTGATCATTCATTACGACTGTCAAATTTTACGGCGATTAAAAGCCACCATCGATTATAAGACTCACTCTGAAATTCAGACACACTAAAATAAGGAAAAAAAAAAACTGCATCTTATAATCGAGGAAATACGATACATATTATAAAATCATTTTAAATGTATTTATAATTATTTTACATTTAAATTTAGAGTTCGGGGACATGCCGTGAGGTTTTCGAGTAGGGAGAGGTCAGTTGGTACTAGGAACATATCATGCACGGTCCGTCCATAGATTGGATAAAACCAATGCTTTCCAAAAAATTTACTACACAATCAGTATCTATATTTTTATCTATAACATCCAACATCTAATATCTTCTTCTTCTTCAGCCTTATTTCTCTCCACTGCTGGATAAAGGCCTCTTCCAAACGTCTCCATTCTTTCCTATCACCCGCTTTCATCATCCATGTTTTACCAGCTATAGAGGCGATGTCATCGACCCATCTTTTCTGTGGCCTTCCAACACTTCTTTTGTTTGCCCATGATCTCCACTTTATTATTCTGGTGTTCACCTGCCATCATTTTGCCACGCCAAGTGTCCTGCCCACTGCCATTTCAATTTTGCTGCACGATCCATGATATCCACGACTCCAGTTCGACGCCTTATTTCTTAATTTCTTACTCCATCTCTTAGATATACACCGAACACCTGTCTTTCCATGGATCCTTGCGTGCATTTTAATTTCTGGCAATTTTTTAAAAATAATAACAACTAATCTTTTTAAGCAACTACAACAAATATTTAAATATTAATATTTGTTTCAGAATTAATTTTATTTTCATTCTGTTTCGGCTTTACAGCCTCGATATATCATACCGTGGGCCCGAAGAGGATAACACTGTTTCACCATAACACAGCATTTTATACGAACCTGTCTACTGTGCTGTAGGAGGGTTACCAGTAATGCTATGTCAGCTTGTAAATAATACATTTAAAAAAAGGAATGGCCCACGAACAAGTGTTTAAGTCTTTAAGGGCATTTTTCCATAATTATATTTTATAACTATGATTATTTATAAGAAGCATGTATTTTTTAAATATTGTTAGTTAAAATGTATACCTGTGTAATTTTGGAAATAAACTAAAATACTTTTTTTTTTTAATAGTGCCACAAACCAGAGAATTATTGGATTTTTTTATGTTATGGCTATAAGAACCATAAAATTAAATACAAGTTAAACAAAACAGACGTACTATGTAATAAAAGTTCAGGTAGGTTATTTCATGTTTTTTTTCTTTGTATTTATTCTATGTTTTTTTTTTCTTCTTATTTTATATAAACTCTTATAAATAGACAACTACAACAGTGAAACTCGCTGTCCAAGCACAAGAGTTAGTCTCTTTTTTTGGAGAGTTACAGTGATAACATTTACTATATGTATAAAAGTAGATCTGTATAGGATTTTTAAAAAACATGTACCTTTTATGAATGTTTTTTATAAAGGTATTATAATTATTATAAAGTAAAAAAACACAGGTACCTACATAGGTTTCAATAATATCAAGCCCAATCTTGAAGCCTACATTCTACACCAATGCTCCTTCAACTTAAATTGCTAAGACCCTGATTCCCATAAATAAAAAAATGCTCTAAGCTTTTTAAAGTTGATTAATTATTAGTTGTTTATCGGATAATTTTGCTAGTTCCAATTTGTTTGAGTTCTTTCACAATTCTTTATAAATCCAATTGTAGAGAAGTGATGGCTTTTTTAATGTTTCATCCTTTGTATTAAAAAAGTGAATAAAGGAGAAGACCATAACATTTACCAACCATTTAGACACATATCAAAAGACAATATGATACGAGTGTTACGTCATTATGGTGGAAAATTTACCAGCTAACTCCCACTCACAACAAAATAATTTTCATTACATAAAAAAAATAATAAGTACAAATAATTCCACACAAAAAAAACTCAAAAAAATTGCATCATTTTCGGACAAGGGGGACTCAGAGAACTTTGCAATAAAATCTCTATAACTTGCTATGATTTTGATCAATATTTTTAATATGTCCAAACAATATGTCGGGCCATTTTCTTTTAGTTTAGGCAATTAAAAAATAAATATACTGTAAAACTCCTATTATCCGGATTAATGAGTCGGAGCTGGTTTTGAAAGCAAACTGGTATCATATTAAAAACTACTTTAACATGTCTAGCAAAGTTAATTGCACAGTTAAATTAAAAACACCTTTATTTTTTATTTCCTGATAACGATTCGGGTATTTGGCAATACGGATGACTGGAGTTTGAATAAACAGAATTCCTACTGGCATACCTACTGGCCACATATTAAATAATAGCAATTAATTTGGTTTCAAAATGGGTTAGTTTACAAATACATAAGTTTCCAGTGATATTATTGAAGGTAGTTTTGTATGTAATGAAAAAACTGAAACTTTTTACTAGCATTTATTTGATCAGAGAAACTATTTCTGTAACAGAGAAATTTGTTGTTTTGAAAAAAACATTAAATAGTGTACAAATTAATTGTATATATGTTTATAGTGATAAGTAGATAAATATTTTTTCATATTTATTACAGGTTATATTTTTAAAAGCAATAATAAAGCACCCATTTGTTATATTTTACTTTTAAAAACTTTAATTTAGTACTTAATTAAGTAAAGAAGGGGCCTAAATCATATTGAATTTAAAACAAAACCACTACCTACACAAAAAAGTTCAGGTAGGTAAGTATATAAAACAAAGAAAAGGTTACAGAGACAGAGAGATATGTTTTATAAAAAAATAACCGAGTTTTTAAAATTGTGATAATAAATATAAATAATTGATCATTAATCACAATACCCAAAGACCAAACTCTTCCTATATTATAAAAGATTGATTTCGAATAGGTAGGTGAAAAAATATTTGGGTGTATCATCGCTAGAACTTTTTATTTCAAAGTTTCAAATCTGAAATATCGCTTTGCGGTCAGTATAAAACTACCTGCAATGAGTTGAAAAGTTTGTATTTTTTATTTTGATGAGCGCAATGGTCAGCCGTAGAACAAATTATTATTTGCCACCCAACCGCCCCTGGCCGTCGATAAAATGGCCAATCTAACTATCGAATTAAACGTTTACCTACTTAATATTTTAATTGCAAAAAATGAAAACAAAACAACAACAAAAATTGAAATCAGTCATCAAAACATAAATCACAGTTGAGGCGTACTAACATTGGAATATGTATAAGT
Organism: Micrasema longulum; assembly: GCF_059751315.1. Classification (NCBI taxonomy): domain Eukaryota; kingdom Metazoa; phylum Arthropoda; class Insecta; order Trichoptera; family Brachycentridae; genus Micrasema; species Micrasema longulum. The sequence goes on along the minus strand of NW_028277388.1, from coordinate 269,199 downwards.
TATGTCATATTGCCAAAATTTGTTACTGACGTCTAGGTATAGTTGAATGTCAATTTATTGAAAAAGTTCCGCAAACAATTCCATTACGAAACAAGTAAGAAACCATTATGCTAAATAATTACATCTGTTGAGAATACATAAAAAAAAGTGGGAGGTTCAAACGTATAATCATAATAAATTTTGCAATTCGCTACTACACCCCACTCAATTTTTGCAAACTACTGGAGGGATGCAAGGAGACATATAATATACAAGCTCTAAAACTATATATGATAATAAATTAGTCAATATAAAGTACTCACATTTGAAAATATATAACTAAGGAATGAATTTTGAAACGCTATGTACCGCAATAAATTATACTTATAACGTAATTTCATAAAAAAATGACATTCGAATATGTTTTTCTCGGGCACTAATATAAAATGGCTGCTATATAACAGATATGCGCAGTTGCATCTGCGCATAGAAGCCGAGAACGCTTGGGACCTACAAGTCAACCAATAAAAAACAAGCGGGAATTTTAATTTTAATTGACGATAAAAAGTTGTAAGTGCCAAAAAACTGCAAACCATATTCGGCGTAATGGAAAATATATTATAGATATTTATCACATTTTTAAATATGAGAAAAGGTAATAAAAATATATGGAAAGACTTAAATACAAAAATGAAAATACAAACAAAGGTGCACGTATTTCAATATTGTTCATAAAATATGATTTAGCTCGATGTGTTTTTGTTGATTCTTCGCTAAAAATTTTCATCAAATGTTTTTTTCCTTTTAAATGTTCATCAAGCTGAACAAAAGAATTTCCAGAAATTCCGCATACATCGCAGCTGTAGATATTTATTTCATTTTTGTAGACATATTTTCGTGCAAGATCCATGATAGATTATAAGCGCGTGCTCGATGCCTTATGCAGTTATTTGAATCTAAAATATAAAAATATTTTATATTATTATTTTTTCATGCACATTGGGTGAGTATTCGAAACACAAGTATTGATGTTTTGTTTTCTTTCTCTTCCTAAGTTGTGCACCTTTTTTCTTATTATTTGAAAATATGCTAAACGGACACCAAGCAATGAACTAACAATTATTGATACGTAATGGCAATGACGCTAAATAACGTATTTATTGAAAAAGTTATATTATAAAATATATTTAATTCTATACATCTCACATTCACATTGATTGCAAATTAATGATAAAATTTATTGATTCACTCTACTTATTTTTACAATAAGCGTCCAAAATAATTATCATTTTACATTTACATGCGTGCCATATGTACCTACCATAATAAATACATTTATTGTATTTCTGTTCAAATTTGTTTTCAACCATTAAAATACCAAAATTATAGATTCATAATATTTTCATTGTAACAAAGTCAAATATTTTGTACTCACGTTAATAAAGATTTTTTTTTTTTTTAATCTCAAAAACATATTTTCAATACTTCACTTATCTACATAATATAATATTATGACTGATGAAAGGTTTTATAGTATTACACAATATATTGTAATAATAAACCCAAGTAAACGATACATTATAGCGAGTACCTACTACTAAATTACATGTATTATAAAAATCTACTTATATACAATCTGTATCGCAAAATCTTTTTACTTTTTACGATTTTTTTTAGCAGCCTAGACAACCACCTTTAAAATAATGCGTTTTCTTTTGACATATCTATTTTTAAAAAATGCATAAAAATAAGTAATAATTCCTTAATTTCAACGGTATATAAACTTTTGATACTATGTTATTTAGAAGCTAAACATGCTAATCACTACACCATGAAATCTGACTCAATTAATAGTAAAAAAAAAAAAAAAAAATTCATGTTGCATAGGTACAATCAATCGATATTCAAAATATTTTTACTTGAAGTTTATTATAAAGACTTATAAGATTTAAAATATGTACGAATATTGATGAATACAGAAAAAAGGTCTGCGAAAGACAGCAAAAAAATTAATTATTCAAAAATCTAATAAATTTCTGAGGTATACGCTAATGAAAAAAGGCACATAGTTATGTGAATACATTGAATTTTTCAATACCTTGAAATTTTTTAAGTATGCAGGTACTATTCATTTAGTTCATTTACATAAAACTTAAATTAAATACGCGTTTTCGGGAAACTATAATAAGTTCTGTATCCAGGCGAGTTTCGTGTGTGAAATATAATTCAGAGCCCTGGACTACTGGACGAATGTTTTCGACTCGATTGCTACAATTTAGTAAAAATCCTGAAATAGAAAATCGTGTGAAGGTAAGTCCGCCCCCTAATGTGACGGTGAATTCCTGGCAGAGTGGTGGTGAAATATTCGTTTTTGAAGTAATTCTACACTGCAATATTCAATTTTTCTTAGACTGGCACCTGAAGTTAGTGTAAGACACCTTACTTCTATCTCATGAAAAATATCAAGATACACTGCATTTGGAGTACCAATGCAGTGTCTTATGCACTAATGATACTGAGAGCTGACAGAAATAATGATGATAATATTATTTTTAAGTGGGTAACATTTTATTTATTACAGACAAAAATGTTTACCTGCTTAAATATTTTAATGTATCGGATTGTTATTTTTTTAGAGATTTTAGTGGGTAGGTACTAAGACAACAATTTGCGAAAACTGAAAGAATCATAAAATAAAATGTCTTTTCATAGTAATGTGTATTGCTGTACATTAATTTTATATGAGCCAAAGGTATTCCTAGGTTTGAGTTTTGCCTTGCGCTCCTAGTTAGCGGGTTAGTGCAGTTTTGTTATTATTATTTATTTAAGAGGAAATTATTAAAATCGTTCATTCGAAAATAACAATAAATCATCATCATCTCCCTTTCTGCTCCCAGTGGTGGATAGGGGACGGTGTTAGTAAACAAAATGTAGTGTAGTTCAATTATCTGATACATGAAGGTAAGGTAATTAGTTTTTAGGTGCTAGTCCAGGAATATTGAAATGTGGTAGTTTAAAAATCAATGTTTCACGTCCACCCTGTCAGAAATCGAACACATGACCTCGGTAGGTTAGCATGTCAACCATTTCATGACAAGGCCGACTTATTTCAGTTCGATTTCTTTAGTAAGAATTTTTACCTAATATAATAATAATATGTACTTATGTGAAATACTTATTACAAAAGTATAGACTGTAGAGATCAGTGAAAAAAAATGTGCAGTTTGGTTGGATCATCCGTCTTTTGAATCAAAGGCGATGACTAAAAAATATTTCCATCAATCAGTTTTGTCAACACCAAAGTTTTTGGTTTTGTACCGAATGTTTTTATTATAATTTATTAGTAGATAGGCACTTGTAACTTATTCCTGTCTTTCTTTGATTTTCATAGTCTGTGGTATGTATTATTTATTTTTAGATATTCAGCTGTTTTGTCTTTTTTTTTAGTCATCTTTTATTTTTCTGTGGAGTTGGTAACTGTCAACATCTTTAAAAAATAATAAATTGATGCATTTTCGGATATCGTTTTTGTTTGTTAACTTGTAACAACTTGATAGAAAACGGAAAAAAAGTCTGTGATCAGTTTAAAAAAAGTTAATCATATCGTGGTTGGGTAACTTTTACACATTTCATTTGTTTGAAATGTAAATACTCTACTCTCGACCAGAAGCAAACTTACGTCTATCCTATTATTTGCTGTCTGTATTATTTATATTGTAAAAAGTCTCATATGATTTTAAATACAATTGAGGCAATATGTGTGACTCTTCAGATGCTGGCGCCCACACAGGAGTTAATAAAAATGATATTGAAAATACTGATTCTATCCTAGCATACAATGTAAATTTTCAAGTTGGGAAACCAGAAGAAATGGCTCTAGATCCGTCTAAAAATGAAGATGACGGTGAAAATACTGATTCTACAATAACATACAATGAAGATTTTCAAGATGTAAAACTAGAAGAAAATGCCCCAGACCCTCTCAAAAATGAAATTAATATGAACTTAAACAACTCGCTTGATTTCCGAAGCTTCTCGCCACTTCCCAGTACGTCAAGCGATAATATCACCATAGATTTAAATGATACGAGATTTAACAAAGCTACTAGTACCGTTCCAATACTTTCCGAGGATGTGTCTGTCGACACTGAAATGCAATGTGATTCTAACAGTACAGGTGAATCAAATCCAACAAAGGATTCAGATACTATTATAGAATGCTCGTCTGGTTCTGAGATTGAATATACCCAACAATGCATATCGCTTTTAGAAGAAGAAGTGATAAAATCACTCGCTTCAACTTACAAAAAGCGAAAAAGAAGCACTTCAAGAAGAGTTATAGATTTACTTAATGAAACAAGTCAAAATATGTATGATTCGGACTGTGAAATAGTCAATGTAGATCAGTTGATTGCAGAAAATAATGCAGCGCTTAATTTACATTCAAACACAGACTGCGAAATAGTAGATGTAGATCGAGTTAAACCAGTAAGGCATGCGTTGAAGACTTCGCCTGCAGCGACCGACTGTGAGATAGTAGATGTTGATCGATTAGTAGCAGGCAACGATGCTGTGTTGGATTTACCCTCGACAAGTAAAGTAATACAACTGGATTCTATCGCAGATACACCGAGAACTTCACCAGCTACAATTTGTCCACAAGTAGACCTGGTTCCTGAAAATTGCCAAATAGATGAAAGACTTCCAAATGTGTTTGAAAAAATGAGAACTATCGTGAGAGATTTTTTCGATAAGCATAAATCAGGTTCGAGTTCTGAAGAAAAAACTAATCCCAGATTGCTACCTGAATCAGTATTGATGGCGTCGACTATTAAAATTCCTTCAACATTACAAGCTTCGAGGGAATATAAAAGAATGAAATTAAGAGACAGATGTGTGAAAAACAAACGACCGAGGGTTGTTGAAACAATAGATTTATCAAGGAATTATTTTCCGCACCGACGAACTATATCTGAGGTTATCGATATAGACTCTGACACATCGTCAAATTCTACAAATGTTCAAAGTGCAGATAGCACGTCTGATCGTGTTACGGAATCGAATGTACAACCACATTTATCATTTTTTCATAATAACAGGTTACTAAAAAGTAGCTCGCCTCACAAAAAAAATCAACACAGGGTATTTTATAAGTATGTTTCTCATCTTTCTTCTCCTCAAAATATTCTAAACAAAACCAAAAATAACTCTCATAATACTTTTTATAAATATGTTTCTCACAGTTCCACTTCTCCAAATAATTCCCCTGTAAATAATCCTCCTCACAACACAGCTACTGAGAATTTACCACCTGATGATATCATTACCAATAAAAGTTCTCAAACTGGCGTAGTCAATAATATGCTCCTCGATAGTATATGTTCCCAAAACAAAGAACCAATCGCCCCGGCCAAACAATTTGGAGAGTGTCCCGTTTGCTTGGAACCTTTTACACAAGGGAATGCAGTGTCTACTTTCTGTGGTCATATATTTTGCGCGACTTGTATGAACAAAATCAAGGTTACCAGCAAAAAATGCCCAAAGTGTCGAAAACCTCTTAAAGGCAAAGGTTTTCACCCAATTTTTTTGTGATTTTTTATGTTTCACAAAACTGGGATATAATACTCTGTATTTATATTTGACAATATTATCACGAACCCTTAATGTTACTGAATAAAGAATTACAATTACACAAATTAAGGATATATTAAACCTGTTCAAAAAAGATTATTTATTTGACTAGATTCTATTTCTTATGATTCATTTTATGTTTTGTTGTTGAATATTCATATTTTGAACACAACCTTAGAGTCATTTTTCTCTAAAAAGTCCAATAATCAACAAATAAGTATGTAATCTCTTTAAGGGGTCATTTTTACTTCAAAATATTTTTTTTATTGCACACTAGCATATTAAGACAAAGTTTTCACTACAGCTTGAACACAGCGAACATACCCTTGCAATATAGTTATTGATTTTTTACTAAGGAATTTCAGTGCTATGGAAATTGGGATACAAACAATGTTTGCTTACAGGCGGTAAAAATTAGAGCGTTTAATTGTACTAAAAAGTTTCTCAAAAATATATCAAAAAATTAATAAAAACAAACTACTTTGAACGATGTCACAAGTTCTTGCTAATCACCCAATCAATGATAGTGTTGACACGTGGTGCAATAGATTTTCGGTTTCTGGGGAGCCATTTTTTTCAACGTTTGGTACATTTTGACAGTTATGGGGTCCTACTTTCAAATGTCAGGACAACTCCCTGATGAGAACTGGTGACTTCACGGGGGGATAAATTTACAAAATATAAAAAAAAATCATAGTGATGAGAATACAAAGCATAAATATATATTTATTAGTTTGATAGTCTTATTAACAAATAATAAAAAAACCACTGAACTTCCTTATTAATATTGTACATTTTTAAAACATACTTCCTAAGCTAGAACATCTCATAATTCAAATTGAAATAGCCACAAATAAGCTTATGCCTATTTTATATTTTCATTGACAAATATTCAAATGTATACATATTATTACTTCTAAATATCATTGTCCAATGTGAGTCCTTTTGAACCCTTGTCTTGGCAGAATGAAAAATATTTTTTTTTGTTTCAATTATAATTTATTATGAATCGTGATAATGCAGTTAGGAATGCAAAATATGGTAAAGCAGTTTTAACTAAATGCTGTTTTGCTCGTGTTTTAGTTCATGCGAAAGATGAGATCACATTGCCAAGAAAAGGGTTGAAAAATCCTGTAAATTTTATTTCTAAATAATTTTGAAGTGCCAAACATGAGGAAATATTTTTTGTATGATATGATTTGTAAAAAATGTTATAAATTATATATTTATGTGATATTATAAAATTTGTGAAATAAAAGAAAGAGTACATCCCTAAATCGTATTTATGTTTTATCTGTTTGTCTGTAAAACATTTATTATTTCCTCTGCTTCTTGGCATTGTAAAACTGATTGAATCTTCCATCCGGGTAATTTTTCATCATCATCACCATTCCATGTTCACTTCCTAGTTAGATCATATTTTTAATTATAATTATTATTATTATAGATAATTTATATAGCGCCATTTTCGTAATATAATACCTTAAGGGCGCTTTACAAAGTGATTATATAAAGAAATAAATTTAATTTTAACTTTTTGAATTTGCAAAGAGTCTATGCATCTCTTTTCGCTGCCAATTCCTTAGCGTTCTCTCAAGTCAGGTTCTCGTCCTGAAAAAAATAATTTGCGCATGTCAATCTGGCAATGTTTGGAATTTTGCCAATTTGATATAAATGACATGTTACCACTTAATGTGAAATTTACCGAACATGTAACGCATGGCGCAGTTTTAAATACAGTTATCTTTAGTATCCATCTATTTCCCACTGTTATTTTTTATTCGATGTCTATTCCATGTATGTATGTAATTACTTTTGTCATATTGTAAAAGATGGTTTGTTCACAAAAATGTTAAAAGTTTTAAATAAATATTTTGTATGAAAATTATATTGTCTTTTTTGCTGAACTAATAATACTGAACTTCCTCATTACAGTGCAAGCTGCCAGCTAATTTCGTTACTATGGTAACGAGTTAAACCGAAATAAAGTAAGGAAATATATATATCTCATCCTCACATCAATGTTTGCACGTGTATTGTGATTCACTATCTCCGTTTTTACTTACTACTGGTGACAATGCAATATTTGCCATATCTTAGATCTGGCTGGTATAGGAGTAAAGTAACTAGTAATAGTTCTACATTATCTCTGAGTAAAGTGTCTATTTATTTTACGTCGGTGGATGTTACCCTATTTATTTTTGTTGTTACTTGGTTACAAATATTAATGTTACTGTTTCCAGTTGCTATGGTAATAATACATAGTCAATGAATGTAAGAAAACATTATTCCTACGTTGTTGAAAGTGTAATTAATATATTTTTGTTTAAAATAATGGATCATTTATTTTATAAAAGCAAAATTGCTAAATCAACAGATTATTTTATAAAATTTCACACGTTGATGAAAAGATTAAAAGCTCAAGAACAAATTTTGTATAATAATACACTCACTGCTATTAAAAATACAAAATGTGATGACTTGAAGCATTTTGTTTCTGATTTGGAACGAAAAAGGTAAATTTCAACCTTTTTATTTTATCTTAGATGCATAGAATTATAATAATCTAATTCTATGCTAAGATGATTTCAACCGAGATGGGAAATGCCTGTACTCCCCAAACAATATTTTGGGTACCAACATATATGTCTAAATCTGTATTATTTTAGGTAGGTGTAAATAAATTTACTAACCGTATTGTGAGTCCAATTATATACATTAAGGATGCATTAAGTCTTCCCAGAAACATGGAATTCATCAAAAGTAACACCTATACATAAGAGTGGATCTTAGTCATCAGTAGAAAATTACAGACCTGTAGCTGTTCTTTCTGCACCAGCGAAGATATTTGAAATTATCATATGTAAAATCGTCACTTCCCGAGTAGAGCCATTTATTATTGATGAACGACATGGGTTTAGGAAAGGCCGCTCGGTTGAAACCAATATAACGGTTTTTACGAACTACGCCACGGAAGCTCTGGATGCAGAACTGTTCATATAATGATTTCGCCAAGGCCTTTGATACTGTCGACCATGATGTCTTATTAAATAAGCTGTATGAGATCGGTTTCTCGGATGGTATGTTAAAATTAATGGCGAGCTACCTCCAAAATAGAAACCAGTACGTTTCCTACGGTCTATTCGCGTCAGAATGTTTCCATGCTTTCTCGGGTGTCCCGCAAGGCTCTAACCTGGGTCCATTGTTGTTCTCAATTTTTATTAATAATATTAAAAATGTAATTTTGAACTCGCGTTTTCTGTTGTTTGCGGATGACTTAAAACTATTCTTAATGGTGACAACTTCTGACGATTTTCGTCTTCTTCAAGCGGATATATCTAATATATCTGAATGGGGAAGGCGAAACAAACTTAGGTTTAATGTTTCCAAGTGTTCGATCACGTCCTTTACTAGGGCCCAAAAAACTCAACTTTTTCGCTACAAAATGAATGACCAGAATCTGATAAGAACATCGAATGTTAAGGATCTGGGCGTTAGATTTATGAGCACCCTGACATTTCATGAACACATAGAGACAATCAGTGGTAATGCATTGAAGATATTAGGATTTGTTCTGCGTACTGCCAGGGTTTTCGAAAATACCCGCATACTGAGAACTCTTTACAACTCCTTGGTGCGAAGTAGACTCCTTGATTTGGGGGCCACATGAACTGAAGTACTCTCTTATGATAGAGAAAATCCAAAAGAAGTTTCTGAGATATCTCTACATGCGAGAGTGCGAGTATTATCCTTGACTCTACCCGACCGAGTTTCTCCAGGGTATGCTTGGCTACAACAGTTTAGAGACTAGAAGGAATGTGTATTTGACTACACATTTTCATTGATTGTTGCGCGGTGTGGTTGATAATTCTGAGATTATGATGAACATTGGTTTGTATGTTCCTGATAATTACCTATGACAGCGTCAGCATAGATTGTTTCATATTCCGATAAACAGGACCAACCTGCCTATGGTTATGCCTGTTGAAAGGGCTACCGCTATGCTGAACAACATCGCTCTGGATATTGATCTGTTCCATGTATGCTAAGGCGTTTTCCGAAGCAGGATTCTCCTACTACTTTGACATGATTCTCTTTTATGTATTTTTTTCTTTTTTATAATATGTACGTATTGAATATATGTTATGTATTTGTTATATTTAAATAAATGAATTGATTTGAATTAAGGATTAAAACCTGAAGGTAGTTCATAAACATAGAGACATGGCAACAAAGAGCAAGAAATTTTTGGAAAAAGGGAAAAATATAGAAGTCTTGGCATTTAGTTCTACATATGAATTGTCGTTGGCTGGTATAATAACTTATTGAAAATATTTTTGTAATTTACTGTTTTTTAATTGCAGAAAACAAGATGTGCAATTTTTGAACGAGCGATGTTTTTCAATCAATCAATCCATGGAAATTCTCAGTGAAAATGTTTCATCACAAGAAAAAATGAAAAATCTTGGTAAAACTAAAAAGAAATGTTTTTTATTTTATTTATTCTTCTCTTTTTTTTCACATCCGCTCCTAAGCGGAGCAGGCAAACATACTCAGACGCCTCCTGGAGACCCTATCGCTAGCCAGCACTCTCGCCTCCTCCCACATCAATCCCATGTCCTTTAGTTCCGCCGAATAAAGCCGAAAGATCGTCGTCGACGGTCTTTCAAGATGGCAGGAGCCCGTAGGTGAGAAGAAGAGGCAACTTGGATTAAGGCTCTCCTGAGGCATTCGCAGCAGGTGTCCAAGCCAGGTCCACCGTCGCACCCTCAAAATACTTATTATAGGAGGCTGCAATGTTCGTTCTCCGGCTTCAACGTTAGTTATGAAATCGAACGACCTTATACCTAATATTCTCTCAAGCACTTACTCAGTTATGAAACTCGGAAGCTTGGGACTTTGAGTTTTAGTAAGGTGCCAGGAATGCCAGGATAATAATAATAAATTAAAAGATTGATAAGCTCTTTTATAACGAGATCCTTCATTACATTTTAAGGTCTTTTTGACCCATCACCTATATAGAACTGGAATATAACAATAATGAGTAGAAATCCCTTTCATATTGATAAATAAAAACACCCATTTGAAAAAATAGCAATGCATATAAGGGTTTTATCATTCAGGAGATCCACATGAGAAGTATGGGACACTTAGGAAGATATGCAGGAGTTGACAGCTGACAGCCAGACTTGAAGGCTGTTTGTGGACAATGCTCCATCGAGAGAACCGATCTGGAATGATGATGATATTTAACAGATTTTTTTATAACATTATGTGGATAGATTCAATTTCATAGTACAATAATGGACAATAAACTCAATGGCCATAAAGAAACAAGAATTTCTCAAATTATAATTTTTCTGAAGTTGATCAGTTAAATTTCTTTAACACAGATTACAAAGGCGACTTGTACCAAGCATCATTGTAAAGGTGTATTCTGACAGACTACTTGGGTAAATATAAAGAGATACCCTATTTTTACAGAAAAAAGAAACCTAGATGGCCCGACATTCACCGCAGACATTTGCGTGGTGCTCTCTCTTGGATAGGGAAAGGTTTCGGGATTTGTCATGTAGTCTGACAGATGACATTTTTGTATTCTAGGGTTAAATACAATACATATTACAACTGGTTCCAAAAACAAAAGAGGAGGAATAAGAATTTATGTGCAGTTATTTCATTAATTTTGTTTTATTTTACAGATGTGGAATTCTACAAAAATAACTTGACTGGTTTGGAGAAACAATTATCAGATGTGAAATCACATATCAAAAATGAATTAGAGCTCCTGCAAAAAAAAGAATTTTTTTTATTAGAAAAGGTTTGGTTTTCACATTTGTCAAGTAACTAGATTTCTTAGTCTATTTCCGGTTGAATATTAGAATTTCGGGAGGGTTGGCAACCTTAAATACCACACGCACCGACACGAATAAGATTAACATGCAATTAATCACTTACATCATGTGACTAAGTTCGTAATGAGCAAGTTAGAACAGGTACAGATAATCATATCACGCTGTTTAACAAAAACTTGATTGCACAGCACATGATCAAAGAAAGCCGTGATAAATAAAACCAAAACAGGGAAAGGATAAGAAAGAAATTAATATTAGTTTAGTAAGTAACTATTAGGAAAACATAATTTTTTGCCTTTTTGTAAAATCAGTCATCGTTCCCCTAGACTGCCTCAGTCCCCCCAATTTTCTCTAGACCTTCTACCACCGAGGGGCGAAGGCCTTCAGCGCCCACAGGGAGGCTTCTTTATTGCCTACTTTGAGAATGACTGGCCTAATTGTTGGCTTTTTCATTTTGCCTGGATTAAATGAACAAGATTTTTTTTAAATGTTCAACTCGCATGATCAAATACCAACTAAGATTTTTAAAATACATAACTACGTTATATTATTCAGGAGGATAAAATGTTACAAAAAAATTCAATGTGTATATCAATACGCTTATTTATTCAACCAAATAAAATGAATAAGAAAATGATTTATTCTTCTTATATCTTGTAGAACTTTACTATTTTTTAGATTAAAATATCCGAACAACTTTTACATGGTGAACAAGGAATTGATTTGATTAAAAACACTACGACACAACCCAGTCCAAACAAAAAGTTTACTAAGAGAAATTTTAATGCAGAAAATCAAGTAATTTATTTTATATTGTTTTTATTTATAAAGTATTAATATCACACATATTTGTTTTTAAAAATATTTAGATAGTTGACGGCATGGAGTAAGCGTACTGATCGGTTTGCGATTCATTTGGTATTGTTTTAAACTCTGAATTTGAAGTCTAAACTTTGATTTTATAAGAAAGCAAAGATCATCTATTTTAAAATGTATTAAAGTAGTTTTATCAATTAAAATAAATGAAATAACTGAACTGAAACAATTTTTTTTTTTTGAGTATAGTTAATATTAATTATTGAGGTGAAAAAAATAACCCTTTTAACTGAAAATGTTTATATTGCGCTTTAGTTGGATATTTTGTAATAATAATACTATAATTATAATTTTATAATTCCATCAATAGGATGTGAGGAGATTTCAAACTTTTTTACAAAAGACAGGCGGTCATACAGGGGGATGGGGTGAGGTGGAACACAATACGTTCATGAAATGTTGGAACAAATGTACTAATCTAATAAGTGATACTGATACATCAAGCTATACTGATGTGGAAAAGATTTATAAAACACTCCAAAACATTCTTCCTGGTAAATATTAAATTTGCCTAATTCTACAAAAATACACATGCATTTATATGAATATTTTTTTATTATTATTAGTATGTTAAAATGATCGTTATAAGTACTAATTAACTTATTTACCATTTTTCACATAACATAACATAATAATATAAAAAACGGGTTCTACCCGTAAAAAAATCTCCAAGAATTTTCAAATGTTTTTTACTGCTTATAAAAATAAAAGCGGGCGATTAAGGCAGGTGTTTAATTAATTTATTTTTTATTATTAGTATACACTATTGTTTTATACAAATATTGTTAAATGAATAAACCAAAAGGTTTGTTTTATTTTCAATATTCCATGAAAAGATATCAGTATACTGATAGCAAAAACATTTTACTTTTGATTTTTGAAACTGTCGATTCCACTAGACTGAGGAATATCCATCTCCTCCCGCAAACTCTGCGGCCTAGAGTTTGCCGATGCGGTTATAATAATAATTAATAATTTACGGTTTAATCGGGGGTCTACAAGCCACTGTAGTAGATAGTCTAAATAGGTACTCCGCATACATGGGTTTAAATCAATATTGCAAAAACTACTGTGTAACACTTAGTGCCTTGATGCCTAAAATTCCCTGACTCTGTCGAACTGAGTCATCGAAAGAGCCGAGGGTTTCAAATACCTGGGAGTATATGTTACTGAAAATACCAGCTTTCAAAAATAACTGGGAATTTGGTTAGGAATAGCAGGCGTCACATTCAACAGTATGAAAGGGTGTCTTAAGAACTGATATTTACTCAGTGAAAACCAAATGGTGCATAACACATATTCTCTTCTATGGATGCAAATCATGGCACCTTACTAGGGCCCAAAAGAGCAAAATACTAAGTTTTGAGACTAGAAGTCGAAGAAGAATCTTGGGTTTGCGGTGGTCTGACTTTGTAAGAAATTAAGTAATAAGAGAATGGGCGCAGCAAACTCAGGTGTCAACTGTCATCAAGCGAAGGCGATACAGTTGGCTGGGACATATACTGTGGATGCCTCCTGAGAGTCTTAACCACGTTTGCCTACTTTACAAGGTTCTCGGCGTCTGCTGCTGACTGTTCGTTGGCAGTTTATGTCAGAACTACGGGACTCGAACCTGACTTGGGAGGACACACAGGAGCTGGTAGCCAACAAAGAAGTCTAGAGGCATCTGGACATCGTATGCTCCAACTAGGGAGCGTACATGGAATGATGATAATGATTAATTTTATTCTAATATTATATTTTAGTTGGCTGGAAGATATTGCTTTCAGCAATAAGTCCGCCAAAGTACTTATTCTTTGTTCTTGAAGTTTTAAATAAATAAATAAAATAAATATATTTCAATACATGCTTACATATTACGATAGTAAAAACCCCAATAGTTGTTGATGGTTTTTATTGTACGTGTACAAATTATAAACTTTATTCAAGCTGATATTAACCTGTTCATATTTTTTCAAATATAGATATCCCATACGAAGAAGTTATCCAACATAATAATTGGTTAACAAAATACAAATGTTTGAAAGAAATGCAATCCAAATCAGTTGAAATATGGAAAGCTTTACGAGAAGCGCACAAATACCACAAAGAAATGTTAACTGACTCGCAAACTGGCGAACAGCAATCAAAAAACGCCACAAAGATTAATCAGGAATCAATTAAAGTGAAAGATACATTAGAAATTTGGAAAAAAAATAAAGCAATTGAGAAAAAACTCTCTGAGAACAGTTGCGTAAGTAGATAAATAATTCTAAAATAATTAAAGATTATATTTTAAAGTAGTTCTTTGTTTTGTAAATGGTCTATTCATTTCACCTAAAATAACATAAGAGGGTTTACCTATTTCAAAATGAATGAGAAAAAAATTGTGTACATTATTTTTTGAGGTAGTCCAGGGGGGACTTGTATGCACTTCTTCGGTGACGCTCCAACATTTATATAGCTTCTCAGTAGAATATTTGTCTGACCCCTGCCTGGTCTGATCGGACAAAATATGTTCTAGTCCGAGGCTATAGAAATGTTGGAGCATTGCTGGAAAAAGTGCATACAAGGCAATGGGGACTGCGTCAAAAGATAAGGCACAAAATAATTTTCTCATCAGTAGAGTGTATCAATCAATCCTCGTACTGAGAGTTTACGTAGTATTGATTATTATTTGTAATATTTACCGTAAATAAACAATTTTCAAATTTTACTCTTTGTTGATTTCAAGAGATAAAGAACTTTATGAAAAGTAAATATGGAAGTCTAGCCATTTACAGGACTTCTGGCCTGTCATAGACTGTTTCATGTGATCACCTTTAAACTATGTAAAATTCACAATTCTGCCTATATTTAAATTGAAATTTCAAAAGTGAAGAGAAAAATATGATAACTTTTGGGTATGACAATATTATTTTAAGGTTGACAATATTTTAAAACTAAGAAAAAATATGTTAGTAAAAGATTCTGAAAGGAAATTAGAAAAAGAAGTAATATTAAAATGGACGGAATCAAAAAAGCGAGAAATAGAACGAAAACTAACGGAAGATGAGGAGCAGTGTATGAAAGAAAAGAAAAAAAGATCACAGGAAGCAAATAAAAAAATTCAAGAATTCAGGTAAATAAGTTTCTTACTTGTTCACATTCAAATTTATGAGGGTGCAACCACTCAAGGGTGTCTGCCTCATGGTATAGTGGTTAACGCATTTCACTATCATACATGAGGTTTTGGGTTTGGTTCCTGGTACGAAAAACATATTTATAAAGGTATAAATAATATTTAATTATTTACAATACAGTCCCCGTCACCCTACTTCCACGTAACAAACCATTACAGTGGAATAATGAATATGACAAATGTAGGACTATAATTTCATTAGAAAGATTATGCTTAATATAAGAATATAAATACAGTGAAACCTCTATCTATCGTATTTAAAGGGACTTATTGAAATAAACTACGAATGCGGGAATAAGAGGTCAATACACAAGGAGATAAGATAAGGTAAAGATACCGCCCTGGCAATCTGCATTTCATTAGCAGGTTAAAATTATTAAAAAGAGACAAGTTTCAGGTGTAAATAAATGTAAAATTAGAAAACAGAACAAAAACAAAAAAAAAATTAAGTTTATTGCATTGGAAATAATCTTTCTTTACTGTTTTATTCCCGTAAGTCAACATTATATTTTCGGCTTTGCAAATAATATTTTTTTCGGCATCAGTTGTTGAATGTGAGTAGCAGAATGTTTTTAATCTTTCGAAGATAGTGCATGCTTCTGAAAATGAAGGTACAGGCGGCGGCTCTTCTTCATCAATATCAACATCTTCAGCTGTCTCCTTCAACCTTGCGTCACACAAGCTTTCGATAGTTTCTATCCCACACGTTGGGATATTGTCGTCAAATGTGACAAAATTGTTGATATTCGTCTGTGTATCAAGTCTGAGCCAATCATCTTCAGAAACCTTAACTTATTCTAATTGTCATTATATCTCTCTTTCTCTTTCGAACGTTCTGCGCATTAGAACATATGCAAAATATTAAAATATGTCAAATACGCATCGTAATTCAAATGATGAATGTGGTAAAATGCTGGATAGAGAAACGATCGATGCGATCAATTTTTGTATGTTTTATATGAAATTATTTTGGAGTTGGAAGAAATAAACGACACATCCCGGAAAACGATTATTCGAGGAACGATAGATGGAGGTTTCACTGTACCAGTGTTCCGCTTATTGGTAATACAAGCCCGTAAAAAAAATTCATTGTCTGTGAAATTTCCCCTCTTTCTAATTCACAATTCAAATCATTTTTAAATGTCTCCAGAAAAATGTAATGTCAAAAAACTTATTCAGAATCAATCATTGATATGTTTTGGGCCATTATGAGATCATGTCTAAAACTCCCATTAGTGAATCTAACATTTTGCCCATGTACCCATCACTAGGCATATGTTATTAAGACAATACATACATATTTAAAATTCAGGTGCAAATTGACGATATGTATGTATAAGATTTATGGAGACCATTTGAATATTTCTTCACTTAGTATCCCAACACTTGTATTGACAAATAAACTGAATAATTGTTGTATTAAAAGAAAAAATATTTTTAATTTTATATGATGTTAAATAAATGTTTGTTTTTTTTTCTTCTTCTTCTTCTTCTGCAGCCTTATTCTCTCCATTGCTGGATAAAGATCTCTTCTAAACGTCTTCATTCCTTCCTATCACCTGCTTTCATCATCCACGTTTTACCAGCAATAGGGGCAATGTCGTCAACCCATCTTTTCTGTGGCCTTCCAACACTTCTTTTGTTTGCCCATGGTCTCCACTTTATTATTCTGGGTGTCCACCTGCCATAATTTTGTTTCGCCAAGTGCCCTGCCCACTGCCATTTCAATTTCGCTGCACAATACATGATATCCACAACTCCGGTTTGGCGCCTTTTTTCTTAATTTCTTATTCTGTCTCTTAGACATACACTGAGCATCTGTCTTTCCATGGATCGTTGCGTGCATTTTAATTTCTGGCTACTTTTTTGTGTTATAGATATGGTTTCTAGTCCATATGTTGTCACCGGCAATATGCAAGATTCATATACTTGTCTTTTAAAGCATATAGGGACTTGTTTATTTTCAAAAATATATTTAAGTTTGCCGAAAGCAGCCCAACTTAGCCCTATTCTTCTTGGTAACTCCGCTATCTGGTTATCTTTACCAAGTTTGACTTTGTGTCCTAGATAAATGTATTCATCAACCACTTCGATTTTATTATCGTTAATGAAAATGTCTCATCCTGTTGGACTCATAATGGTTTTTTTTTAAGATTTTAAACTTGCATCGTTTCTTTGTTGTTCTGAATAACTTGTTTAATAAATTGTTCTGATAACCAAAAAATATATGTATTTGCTGTAACTTTATCAAACTTCAAGAACCAATTATTTGTAAAAAAATAATAATAGAGTTTCTAGTATTTTAATTTGTTTATATATACATATATGTATATTTTTTTCATTTTAAATTGTAATTTTTAATTTGTAAATTGTTTATAACCTCTGTATATGTAAAAGCCCTTTGAGCGTTGATAAATAAATTAATTTTGGCTTCAAAAAAAATATTTATACATATATATTTAAGTCCCGAATTGACTTGTAGTACTCCTGGGAATGAAATTCATTTGTAACATACGTTGTAAAATATTTTGCATTTTTAGAATATACTTAGAACAGGCTGAGCCATGTTAGATGGAGACTATCATAAACAGAGAACACTCCGTTTTCATTTTACATTAATTAGTATTATATAGATTCCCTGTTATTAAGTATGTATACTAATTTTTGCAATAAATTTATAAAATAAAATAAATATATGATTTATAAATAAAAAATATTGATATTAGACAAATGTTTTTGACTAGTTTTTTCATATCAAGTATAATTTATTTTTTGTTTATTATACTTAATTATTTTTGTGTTTGTTGATTAGATAAAATAATTAAAAAAGGAGGATTTAATAAATATAATATATTCTTTAGTTTATTTATTGGTATGTTTTGGATATTTTATTGATTTCTAAGCTATTTATAAAGTCTGGGTAAAATATATTTACGTATAAACACTTAGTGGAAAAGGTGTTTGTACATTTTGTAAAAAAAATTACTTAGTAGGTACAGTAAAATTTATTCTTATTCAAATTATTTTTTAAAGCAAACATTTTTATTGCTGTTAATTAACAGACAGCGAGATCAAGAATTTATTGACGCCAGAAAGGGAGAGCTTAATCAGTTGAGGAAAACCAAATCTTGCAATAATTTGGAACGCCGTATTCCAAAGAAAAGTTCAGACTATACTACAAGCAAGGCTCCCAAGCAATATGATAAGCCTACAGAGCAGTGGTGTAGCAGGATTAAGAAGTGCTCTTCAGTAGACACAATACTATTCCCAGGAACTAAGTCTTATGTGGACGCTTTACCAAAATTGTATGTATATAAACATTGAAATTAGTTAGTAAAATTTCTTGGTGGAAAGTTTATTACAATTTATAAATCAACATTTCAATTCTATAATACACTACTAAGGGCCGCCGTGGGTTGTTAAGAAATATTTATGTTTAATAAGCGAGATTCTTATAAAGATTGGCAAAATATATTTTTTAAGGCAATCATGCCCATTTTGACAAAATGTACTTATTTAAATTAAACTGATATTTTTTTCTTTTTTTATGGCCATAACTGGATAAAGTCACTTTGTTATTTTTATTTAATATGAATTTGATATAAATTGTCTGCATACGGAATTAAAAAAAAAAAAAATAAATATGTACGCAAGGACGAAATCGAGATCTTCTTTGAAAGGAATATAATTGGGCATTTACAAGGTTAAAGATTTGATATTGGTTGTTTTAAGTGAACATATTACACACTCAATAACACGCACATGCCTTTGTTAAAAAAGTCAAAGTTCATCAATTCCATAAAAAAAGTTTTTTTCAAAGGGAAACTATTGTACATCATTAAAATGTACATATTATATAAACCCAGCATTTCCTTTCCTTTTAATAAAAACACGAAAGAAAATACTAAACTTATAGATGTGTGATTTTCAACTGTTTAATGTTTCTTATATATAAATTTATTCATATAATTTACCAATATCTGTTTTTAAAGTTTTAAGCAAATTTACAGAGGTATGCCAAAATGGAGAAAGGGAATAATGACAAGATGAGAAAAGGAGCATGGAATAATAAAATATGAAGACCATTTCTTTGAATACTATTCAACATGCATATTACATTAAAAATATGTATTTATAATATTTCTTTGTGCATGTTATGTACATACCCATAATGTAGGTATGTAGTATAAATAAATATTTTTTGACATCACTTTAATTACGCATTTAAAAAATGAAAATAATAAAAAACAATGCAACTGAACATTTTTATTTATTTAAACCTCTAATTTTTGTTAAACAATTTGATAACAATCTAAATTTATAATACTAGTAAACACTTTTATATATACATATTACATTTAAATATGCCTCGACATTAATAAAAAGAAAATAAAGTATTTGATTGCAAGTAATATTTAACTTAGATGTGACAAATCATAAATTTATATAAATAACATAGAATTTTTTTGTTTTAAATTGAATCTCATACAATTTCTGATCAAAGCCAAATAAATATTAGAAAACTAAAATATTGGCCATACTTTAGGTACCATAGATATACCCTTGATTTATTATATAAAATTTGTAGAACATTCTTCGAGTGAATTAAAATAAATTAATTTGGAATGTATGCTTGAATCAAATCTATGATAGTGATGATTTATCATTCAATAAATAACATGAAAAATAATGAAAATAATTTGAATTTTATTTAGTTAGATTTATTTAAATGTTAATTTTAAAAATGAGGCACTCAAAATAAAAGTTAATATTATACAATATAGACATTTAAAAGCATATACTTTAATAGAAGAACTGAAAATTTACGTAAAGCTGTACACAACAAAATCACGCTGAGAAAAAGCAATTTTTTTTTTTACAATGTAAATACATAACAATAATTTGTAATAGGAGATATTAATTTATAATACAGTATTTTGAGGGTAAAATAACGATACAGCCAATATCAAATAGACTGTAGATATTATATGATGTAGTGACATATTTAGGCCTTCGCTCCAACAGAACTATTTCCAGTCAGTTTACCAGTAGCAGTGTTGCCAGTTTGTTCTTTTTCTAACTGTTTTCCGAGGTATTCCCTGTGTAAAAAAAAAGAAAATTGAGTTTACTTCAAGAAACAAAAAAGTATGAAGTATGTATGAAATGTATAATCTTTAAAACATTACAAGCATTTGATAATTATATCTTTACATAAATTAATAAATGCCATAAAATTATCATGTTTTGGCTTAGCATAGGATAAAAATTTCCTTAAATAAATCATCTATGGTCATACTTCGTAGTAGGAAAAGAGAGCATACATGGTAGGGTGGGCCATTAATTTTTTTTCCGAATTTAGAAATGAAAGGGGTCTAAAAAGATGCCTTTTGGATTAAATAGAATGCAAAAAATATTCAAAAAAATATTCGATACTACTTTTGGCCCTCAACCAGAGCTTGAAGTTTTCGAAAAAGTCGATTTTTTGCTCTAAGCCGGCTGTCATTTCGAATTTGAGTAAGTAAATCAGTCCAATTAAATTTTATTAAATAAGCATCTAAGGGCGTGAGTTGCACTTTGTTTCGTAATAAATGGGTAGCATTGTTTTAATGGGCCATTGTTTTCGTCAATATTAGTCAGGCGCTCGACGGAATCAGTTCCGCGGAGTGTAAACTTTTTGCATTTCGGTAGTTTTAAAGCGTGTTCGAATTTGTAATGTAATTTAGTTATTTATTTACTGCCAAAAAATAATTTTATCAATATGGATAATTAACAAAATGTTCAGACAGTGATAAACTTCAAACCTCGGTTGAGGGCCAAATGTAGTATGGAATATTTTTTTTAAATAATTTTTACGTTCAATGTGATTTAAAATGCAACTTTTTAGACCCCTTTCACTTTGATGTCTAAAAAAATAAAAAGCCTCATACATCATCGGCCCACTCTAATACATGGTTTCTAAAAATATTTGGAATGCTTAAAATTTTTTTTAATTAAAAATCAGTACGGCTCATTGCTCTCAGATGGTAATTTATTTTTAATGAAAGGGCTAGGTAGAGAGTAAGCTTGACACTTTTTACAGATATTTTTCACTAACAATGAATTTGATAAAGAATACATATTAACAAAATAACAATCAGGCATTAAATTTCACACTGAAGCAGAAAAAAAACATGTTTTTAAAATTGGCAACAAAAAGACATTTTAAAATTGTTAATTTAAAAACAAATAACCTATAACTATCTCTATGTTTCCATTTTCCTCTATCCTCATTCCTCTGAAGAAATTATTTTTTGTTGTCTTTTTTTTTTCTCCCTAAGCTTAATAACTGCCTCATATTTACATTATCATCATCAGTGGCGCTACAGCCCGTTGTGGGCCCTGGCCTCCTCCAGAATTTGTCTCCATTCGTCCCTGCACCCCGCGGCTCTTCTCCAGTTTGTCAGGCCAATCGCTCTAATGTCACTTTCCACATTATCCAGCCATCTTAATTTTGGTCTGCCTCTGCTTTGTCTGCCTCCCGGAGTGGTATAAAGAATCTTTTTTGGGGTACGGTTATCATTCATTCTGTGCACATGGCCCAACCACTGTAATCTTCTTATTTTGAAGAATTGTGCAATGTTGGGTTCGCCATACAGTGCCTCTAATTCATGATTAAACCGTCTCCTCCACACTCCGTTTTGGTTGACAGCACCAAATATCTTCCTTAATATTTTTCATTCGAATACAAATACCATATTTTCATCTCTTTTGATCATATTTACATATATTATATACTACCTACATTTAACGTCATTATATTCTCATATTTATATTTATTAGAAACTATAACTGTGTATACACATGTAAGTATATTTCTTGATGTTTTTACCAATAAAAAAAACTCACCAGTTGTGAACCATAAGTTTTTGGACAGCAAGAAGAGCTTCATAACGAACATTGGGATCTTCATGTCCTAAGAGCTGCATCACAAGCTGTTTTCCTCCTAACTGTTCAATCACACTAAGATAAAAGAGAAAATACACATTTGAAGCATTAATTTTTAGTAATAATATGTTCTTGGACAATGTTAACAGTGCTCACAATATTTAAAAAAATATATATTAACTCATTTTTAGCATATCTACTGAAAATTAACATAAAGGTAAAAATAATTTAAAGGAAAATGAATTTGTAATATAATCTTCTCAAGATGTATGAAAACAAATAAGAAAGAGTGGTTGTGCACAGCAATAATGTAGAATACTCCATGCACAACTCTTCTTTTACTATCAACGGAGGACAATCTGTGCACAACCCCCCCTAATTTGCCCTTACAGTATATCTTTTTAAAAAAGTCGACATATAAAATCCAACTAAAACAATAGGTTTTTGTCATTAAAAAAAAATGACATGGAAAAATTCTAATCCAAGATATTGGAAATGAAAGAAAATAATTCATAAAGATAGTTTTCTTCAGGCTACATTCTACAATACAATCCACACTTTTTAAATCATTAACCTTTAAGACTTGAACCACAGAGAAAGAAGTTTTATTTGACCACTGCACAAATGGTAAACTCTAAAAATTCGGTTGGCACTAAATATGATAGTTCGCATTAACGTTTCCAAACACCTTTGTACGTTAGAATTGACCTGAAGTGAGAATACTGGTCAAAAGTAGAAAAAGCTTTCAGAGAATGTTTGGTAACCTACGATTTATAAGTTTAATCAAAAGTACATATAAAATTCTTACTGCTTTCCACGAGGATAGTGTCTGACATATTCCCCAATATCGAAAGAAGCCACAGAGAGTACGAGGGGATCCTTTGAGGTGTCGAGATGGTGGATGAGGGTTCGCAGAAGTTCGTAGTTCTTCTCGTTTAGCCTCCCAGCATTCTCACGCCAAAACTTGGCTGATTTGTGCACCGGAGACCATTCCAACCTGTAATATTACAATACTTGAAGAACTAACTTTGTTATTCTACATTTTAAATAATCCTACAATTAGGGGGAAATTACAATCGGAAGATACAGAAGCTAAACCTTCACTATAGTATGATATATTTGAAGATAAATTCTCCTGAGTGATCACGAAGACACACTACCGACCCTGTATCTTCCGGTTTTGGGTAGGTACATCGAAATGTACGTAAATACGGTACACATATCTATGCACTGAAGTGACATACCTTTACTACGACGGTATAGTTGAAGATATATAAATTATGATTTACTTGCACACAAAATACAAAAGAGAAATAAGTCAAGTTTAATAAGTCATTTAGCACAGATTAAATTTCGACAGTCAATACAGCATTCACTTGTTGTTAAAATTTAAAAATAGAGGTAATTACAGCGCATGAGAAAGATCACATGATCCTTGAGATAAGATAATGCGCATGCGCCCGTATATGGCAACATTTCGGATAAAATGGCGCCACTATGAATAAGAAATATTACCATTTCATTTATCTTCATCTTCCTAAAAAAATGTATCAACATGTTGATAGAGCTGGCTTTGTATTTCTGAGGTAGATAGAAATAGATGAAAAGTTAAGCACACCATCATGGGAATTGTCAAATGGTCTATAAAAATGATTTTCACTTTTTTTTTCAAAATTTTCATTTAAAATTTTACCTTTACTAGCTTAAAAAAATTGAATAACAAGCACCAGAATTAAATAAAATATTGAAACACATAGCTTGAAATGCAAAAAAATACCTTCCACTTTTAACTTCTGTAGAGTATTCATCAAATGAGCTCAGGTCTTGGATAGAAGCCTGAAGCCTTTCATTCAGAAACTCAACATCTTCCATGATGTCCTCATCGTCAGACCTCTTCTGTTCTAATATTGAAAGCTGCTTCAGAACCTTGCACTGAACCATTGCGATACAATGCTCTTTGGATACCTGAAACAAATAATAGAAGAATAGAAAACAATAATAGTTTCATTTATGATACATGCGTTATATTTTAATAGTGTAGGCAGTTGTTTTTCCTCTTATTTATCTCCACTCCATTTCCGTTTAAAAGATATTTACTTGAGGGTATAGATATAATAAAATAAAATATTGCAATGAGAATATTAATTTAAAATTACATTTGAATACAAATTCACTAACTTGGCCATAATAATTAAGGAGAAAAAAATATATATAGTAACTTAAAATAAATAATAATTTCATGTGATAAAATAGCGATATAAAGAATAACAATCCAAAAAAAGGAATAACATAAAAAATAATTGAATACAAATAATAAAACTTAAATTTACCTGATTATCCTCTGGCTTCTCGATCAGGTTGCGGAACACTGCAAGGACTATTCTGGTGACTTTCTCTTTGACAGAATCACTCAAAATATCAGCGAGAATTGGGATGACGTTGAATTTGTTCATTTTCTCTGCCAAAAGGGGGTGGAACGTTAGCACCCAAAGGCAGAATACCAGCTGATATTGGACCTATTTAATACAGACAAATAAACAGTTTACTTATCTATACACTGGCTCTTACAAATTAGTGGAATATAATATTATGTACGAAAAATAATAATTAGTTTATAAAATTAATTACTATGTACCTGGAAATTGACCCTGGATGACAGGATGGAGAGGATCGTGGATATGCCATCAACAGAAAGGAAAGCAAAGCGGTATTCATCAATACGAAGCATCATTTGTAGGCAGCGAGCCACAGACTGAATGTATTCATTGTTCTGTAGAGAAATATCAAAACAAATTAGCATCAGAACTACTTAAATACATCAAGCTTTAAGTAAAAACTTCATAAGATGTTTCTTAGGATTTAAAAAATACAAATATCTAAAGTGGAAATCATTTGATATAGTCAACTAGTATTCTAATTACCACATTGTAATACATAATTAATTTCAATAAAACATCAATTTTGTTTTTGGTGTCAATAATGTCAATTTTAACAATCTTCATTTTATTTGCATTCTTTGATCTGTGTAGTATATTTATTCCATTCAAAATTGTCAGCATTAACTCCATTATTCAACGTAAAAAAATAACATGGTGATTTACTTATGTCAACATATCACTTTTAATATTAACAAATAAATTAAATGTAAAAATGTTTATTTAAAAACAAACTAGTATTTTTTATTGAATTAAATAAATTCTTCAAAGGGAAAAGAATGGATACAGTGTATTGAAAATGAAAATTCTTTAGGAAACATTTTAAGTGTTGTAAAAACTATGCTTAGAATGGTGTTGTAGGAACAAATTTGTTGTAGAACATCATTTCTTAGGTGAAAATTTCATAAGATAGTTTCCCAAAGTATTCTGTATATACAAAACACAAAATTTAAATTATGCTAAGGTATGTTGTGGGTTAAAAACATCAAGCACCAAAATAATATATATTTGGAGTGTATTTATCCAATTTGTAGTGATTATTAAAATGTTTTAGGTTAAATTTTACACACCAGTATTCACTATTGAAACACCATGCAAATACACATGTAAATGGAATATATTTTATAAAAATTTTATGGAAAATAAGATTTTCCAGCAACAGCAATTAAAAAATACAATAACTTTACAAATTTAAAACTTTACCTAGTATGCAATATTGTTCCCGAAAGTTTTCGTAATGTCTACTACAAATTAGGGTTTTCTAAAATGAAACTGAAACAGTTTTGTCTGAGGGGACAGAGGGTTTATAAAACATAACTTACAAATAGTAGAGTTTAAATAAAATCGATAGGATTACAGACCGAAATGTCAACACCGGAATATTTAAGTTCATCCAAAGCTGCGGACACTTCCGTATAGGACTCGTGAGTCGCCTTAGCTCCCTTTTCAGTTCCCGAGTTCAATTGACGAATATTCTCAGCGTGCACAATGTCTGCGGTCAGTTGGTCCGCCTTAGAATAATTTCAATATAAAGGAAATTGTTTCCAAAAACATGGAAAAAAACAAATCCCAGAAAGCTGCGGCTATTTCTCTAAAAAGCTAGTTTTATGCGACACAAACAGTTCCTGATTAATCAGAACTCACAATTCAGATTGTATTATTCCACAAAAAACAGATTCACGGGTGTTATTACATCAATCGGGAAATAAATGTTAAAGGCGAAACAAAAGATAAAATATGTAAACTACAATGAGTTTGAAAACAATGTTAGCAAGGTAATTAATACTACTTAAATATGTCGAATGATATAAAGATTAATCATATTATACAGTGCTTTGATTTTAAGAGCAGTGTAATCTAAATTTCTAGAAGCCCAATATTTTTTACAAGTATATATTAATTAAGATTATACATTAATTAAAAATTCTTTTACTTTTATCTATAATTTATCAATTCTTGACCAAGAAAATTTCACTTTAATACCATCACCTGGCAAACTACATAACATAGTCCGAATTGATAACATTAATGTGCAAATAAAATGGCTGTAAGTGATAAAATTCAACAATAAGACAAGTGAAAATTTGTAGTCATAATAATGTTTATACTATTTATATATTACAAAGATTCTAAAATAGATTAAAAAAATTAAAAAGAAATATGAGTTTTATTATTGAAATAAACATTCATTTCGTATGGAATTAAAAAAATATTAACATAACTATTACTATTAATTTAGAATAAGAAGCAAACTGTTGATTTAATCAAATACAAATGTCTGGGTTATAATCTCAATACAATATATAAAAATAGATTATCATGTATTAACAAAACACATACAAGATTCACATTGAAATATTGTGATGTGTTTGTAAGATTGATGTTTCAAAAGTAGTAAAGAAAGAATAAACAACCTGAGTAGTGCTCAACAAAGATTAATGTTATCTTAAAAGTATCTTCTGTACTGTTAAAGCAAATATGGTTTAAAAAATACATAATATTTTTCCTTGTATTAAAAGTTATATTTCGTACACATCACAATTTGTGTGATTCATCATGTTTTTCGATTATAAACAGATTCACAAATATACACAATAGAAAAATAGTGACATTAAAATTTGCGTCTTGCGAAATGTTCATACATGCTGATGATGTGTTACAAGATATAGCAATGACTCTTGCCATGTTTAGAATTAAGAGACAATAAGTGATGGTAAAGATTGAACTATAAATAATATTTAGAATATGGATTATTGACAAAACAGTTAGGAAAGTTGCAAACATGTTGTAAGCTCAACCAAGATATGATGATAAAATAAACTTAAATATTTAATAAATTATAGTTGTTAGAATGTTTCAAATAACACATTAAAATTAGTAAAACAACCCATTTACTCTAAAAGGAATAGACCATATACCGTAATAAAAATATATACACATTATTTGCAAACTGATTAGGTAGTAATCACTTCACTAGTACAAAATTTTGAAAAATCACAAAGAAAATTAAGAAACAAATGTACAGTAAATATTTTAGAAATAATGTTCCACAACCCGAAATACTGAATATAACCAGTCAGTGTCTATTTTTTTCATTATAATGTACATGTAGATATTTTTATTGAAGTCTAATGCATTGTTTTTATTTCAAAACATTAATTATGTTGATTGATTGATTGATTAGTTTCGAAGTTTTTGATAATAGACAGACACATCCCCATCCACTAACAGAACGCTATTGATTTTAAAATGCACATTTAATGTGTTAATTTATAGATTAGTCACAGATATTCATGGTTAATTTGAAATTAAACAGTACACTTTTGACATTTGATTTTAATTTCTTTGAACAAGATGTAGTAGGTATAAATTACAGTGCGCAAAAATATGGATATGGTTTAGTAAAAAAGATTACAAAAATAAAAAAAGGATTCAGTGAACACAAATTTTATCCATTTAAAAAATAACAATTAAGGATGGAAGATAAAAAAAGTATTAATTAAAATATATCTATTAAAAAAAAAACTGTGTTCACGACCTTCATAAAACATATTTTCTCGATCAACTTTTCATGGGATATCAAGATTTTTATTCGATAAGCGAGGACAGAAGGATAAAAATGCTACAAAATAATATGCTGAAAGGTAAGAATTTTGTTCAAAGTTTTACAGCACATTACATATTTTCGTTACATCCAATATTTATAATATTATGAAGCGTATACAAAACACATTCAAATCCTCCCTAAAAACATTCTAGGTTTTTAATAAGTACAACAAAAAAGCTAAGCCCAAATGAAATTGTCATGAACCATTTTTTTAAGGTTTTGTGATAAATATTGAGACAAAGAATTAAATAACATGACTTTTAAGATTTTAGATTAATTGAAATATAGTAAACCCCCCTATAATGTACACTCGTTTAAGGTTTTTTTTCTATAACGTTTGCAGCAGTTTTTTCGTATAAATCGGCACATCCCTGCTCTGTCCCAGGGATATTCACATAATAAAGTAAGTAATATGTTCTACTTGGAATAAATTATGATCAAATAAATTAATTGATGCAAACTTTTTTATTTTATTAAAAATTAACATGTAAAAATGTGTTCTATAATTTATTAACACTGTGTGCCATTGTTTGACAAATATTTCATTCCCATCACTTTATTTGAAGAGCGAGCTATTATTCTTATTGGTGCTAACTGGCACCAACTAGGTATCAACTTCTTGAAGTGGTCGTAAACTGTGATATAAAATAATGCATATTTTTTGCGAAGAAAAAATCAACTGCCTGATGATGATCCTAGTGCTGCACTATGACAATTTTGGGGTGTGGTCAACCTTACTCACTTTCAAGTACGTAAAAATAATATATAACATTACACTGAGGCATACGGACCCGGTCTAACGTTCGCGCAGTAGATGTCATACGCATTGTCTCTCGATGTAGATAATACTTATTTTTAAAAAAAAAGTTAAACTGTCAAGTTGAACTACCCTGCTCGCAAGTTCCGGGGGGAAATTACTCAACGTTATAGGGGGTTTTACAGTATTTTATTATTAGAACAAATAAATATTTTTGGTAAGCACTAATATTGGATTAGTTGAAATGGGCTCTAACGTTAAATGATACGTATTACAATATAGACAAAGGATTTCAAGAAGATTGCCGTAAGATTTGGAAAAAGCATACTTTGAGATTTAAAAAATCTGTTTAGTGATCAAAATAACAGCTGAAACATAATTGAAATATTTGACATACCATAATTAAACAAATAAATTTATTTTGAATTAATCATAATATTATCCTTGAATTAATTCACATGTATTAATTAAATATTGAAGAGGGATATGTACCGTTTAAAAAAAAAGAGAAAACAAAAAGGACTTAGCCACCATTTACAAAAAATTAATGTTACACGTGGGCATGATTCATTTCTTTGCATCGGGCTTCTTATGTTTTTTCAATAAATACCTAAATATTAAATACCTCAGTAAATTTTAAAAAGCACCTGAATTTAATGCAGAAAAATAACATTTCTTAAAATTGACTAGAAATACAATACGTGGAATTGGATCATTTGATCTTCTTTTTTGGGGGCTTCAGACAAAAAAAAACATTATTCACACTACGATTGTAAAAAAAATTGGCATTCTAATACAAAAAGCAATGAGCAGATATCTAAAAATATAAATCCTTTAAATATTTACTAATATTAATTGAAATGTTTGACCACAAAGTTAATGCTTTAAATAATAATGATAAAAATAAAAAACAGTTTTCTCAAAAAAATACTAAGGTCATTCAAATTTCATTCAGTTAAACCAATGTTACCAACTAATAAAAAAACACTCTTAAATTAAACTTAATGGTGATAAAAATAAGAAAATGTTTTAAAAAAATATATTTGAGATAATTAATTTCATAATAAACACATTTTCTCAAATTAGAATTTATACACAAAATATATTTTAATCATAGAAAAATTATCACTTCCAAAGTAATAAACTAGCATACCTCAATTAAAAATTAAGCGATTTCATAAACAATTTTAAATAACAATCCTACCCAATAGGTTTTCTGTTCTAAGGAGGTAATAGGTTTTCTGCATTGTTTGTTATTATTGGTACATGCAAGATTTCAATCACATTATTTAATTAAAAATAAAATTAAGATTTGAAAAATAGCTACTTCCGATAACATGCCATAATGTAAGAAGTAAAAAATATAATGAACACTTACATTGAGTTTCAGTTGTTCTTTCAGCCAAGTAAGGTAATAGTGTAAATCTGTCTTGTCCATCAGTTCACGAGACCAGCACGCAATTTTAGCAATAATTCTCGATGACATATTCATGATGAACCCATCTTGACGATTTAGGAGGTTAAGAAAAGGTAACCAAAGGGAATCTCTCTTACGCAGAGCATGCTCGTGGAATATTTCTACTCGCGTCTTGTCTTCCTGCAAACATAATCAGAAAAATTTACAAGAAATAACACTTTTTTATTGTTTAAAACCACAATTAAAATAATGTTGCAACTGGTTTTAGAACACAACTGTTCCTTAGTTAAGGCAAACAGATAGACTTAAAAAAAATACATCTCTCGTAATACTAATTTACATATGTTCCCGGATTTATCTTATCTATACCTGAATAAGCATAGATCACTGTAATTAGAGCATGTGATGCAGTATTGTCTTGATTATTAAAAACATATTAATATTAGATAATTAGTCTTCCTCTTCTGACAAGGTCGCAAAAATGTACACTAGATAAAATCACAATAAATATGAGTACCTTGTACGAGTACACATACTGCACACTCAATGTAAGACTATTACTATAATTAATTCCTGTAAATAAAAAAAAAATAAGTAAAAATCCAATTTTGAGTTAAGCTCAGTTTCAGTAATGCCATAATCATATTTTCTGAGTTTCATAGGATCACAATCTTATATATGCATTTATCACAAAACGATGTTGTTGTAGTTAGTTCCTTGTGATCCTAAACACAGAAATATTATTATGGCATCGTTGAAACTAACCTCAACTCACAATATGCAGTTTTGTAGTTACCCCTTTATGATCCTAAACACCCAAATAGTATAATCTTAAATTATCATAATGGATAATTAAAAAAAAAAAACTTCCTGAATATAAGTTTAATTTTGTTTGTCTGTGTTCTATATTAATTTGTTAAGTATTATAATATATTAAAATGTAATTGCCTAGCTTGGAACGGGGTATGTACCCTTGTTAGTTGGGCAAAGTGAATATGGAATTGTATTTTGATAAAGAGTGTGAATAAATAAATAAATAAATAAATATATAACATTATTTAACATAGTTATTTTAGAGTGTGATTTAAAGAACAGGCGGGTTTTAAGTTTTTTCGAAACATCACTTCACTCTAACAGTTTTGCACTTCTGCTGGGAGAACATTCCATTCAGGTTTGCGATTCCATTGCATTCCATTGAATTTAGTGGGCTGATTATGTAATGAGATTTTATTTGCAAAAGACAGAAACTGGTAAGGAATCAAAAACCATCTGGAATAGTTATGAGATATAAAAATACTAGTAAAGGGTGCATTGAAGACATTAAATAAATAAATTTTATTAAGAAATTACATGGAAAAGCAAGATTGATATTTTGCTTTCATGCACATTTCATTATCTACGGATAAAAAAGACAAAGGATTACCTGCAGCATGTCATCAATCATGATGAGGATGTACTGGATGGTTTGATCCTTACTAACGTGGCCGAGGAGGTTGAAGAATGTCTTGGCACACTGAGCCCTCTGATCCTGAAGAAGGGTGGCCTTGGTTACTCCATCGGCAGTATCAAAAGCTACAATAAAATTGTAATCTTCTTGGGTGATCATCTGAGACCTATGAAGGAGTAATATATAACATAGATGTAAAATTTTTCGTCCAATCTGCTGTTAAGTTAAATAAAAATGGAGAAGTAGTTAAATATAAAGTTCAAAAAAGGATTGATTAATTTTTATTAATAGTTTTCAGAAAAAGGCTTTTCTACAGTCAAAATACAATTATAAGAATTGTGCAAAAATGCAGAAATCTTAATGTCTATTTAAAATTTTAAAATCATGTAGTGTTTTACTCACTGTAGATATGATTGCCAATTCACCTTTTGCTGGCGGATGTCTGAAGCCTGCTGCTGCAGCACACTGGTAGCAGCTATCATATCTTAAATGTAAAATAAGGAATAATTTTATCGCAAAACGAAACTTTACTACGACTTAAGAAAAATATTTTTAAAAACAAAATTACGGGGCTGGGCTCGATACAACTCACCAATTTTGTCATCTGGTAAAGATGTAATAATGTTTTTAACAGAACTATCATGCACATTTGCCATTTTGAGGACGTCTTCGGCTAGAACTTTTCTCAAATAATCAAAATATTCCACATCCAGAAAAAAGGAATTATTTTGTAGAATGAGGCGAACAACTCAGCTGAGAAGTCTTGTGACTGATGGCTACGAACATAGCAACAAATAGAATAAACTCTAATTTTTGTCTCATGTTTATTTAATCCTTTTTCATGTGATAAAAAAGGATACCACCATATTGATCAATACATATAGAAATCGGGGATACCAACCAAAACACCAGTAATATTTTGACAGTATTCTGTTATTTACTTCATGCCATTGTCAGCCCATCGATCGGGCTTATATGAACGCAGTACGCTGTCTTAATTTGACACATGAATTACATATTTTAACTTTGGAATTGTTTCTATGATTAACATTTTTGACAGTTGACAGGATTTGACGTTCGATTTCAAGATTTCACGTTTTTTAACATTTTACAACTCGTGAGAAAGTTTTAATTCAGTCTTTATGTGTAGGAATTTATTTTCAATTTAATATTTGATTGTATAGTGCATATATTGTATGATTTAAAAATACATATTAAGTCAATAATGGATTTGAAGGAACCTCGAAAGAAGAGACAATGCACTATAGAATCTCAACAACCATTTCCTATTTTTATTGAATCAGAGATAGGTATTTCTATCGAAAATTGGGTACCTATTATTTGTACTGGGCTTTTCAATGGTTTTGGTGTAATTGTGAAGACACCAGCTGAAATAAGCGCTTTACATAACATGGGAAATTTTGGTAAAGGCTCAAATTCAAGATCCCGACCATACATAATGAGAAATCATTCAGAGTTGCCGAGATTTTTAAAGAAACGTCAATATTTACACAGAAAAAAGTGGATGAATCGAATTGACTGCAGTAAAAACAGAAGTAAAAGGTTATCAAAAAGTTCCCATAGTGATTTGCTAGATGATATTATGAAACTCAATTCGACAATAGATAGTGTTGAATCTGTTTGTAAAACTAAAATTTCTGATTCGAATCATTTTGTTAAAAAATCTGAAATTATTGATGTTCTTTCGAGCGATGAAGAAAATTTGGCCCTTAAAAATAGTGAAACTTTAGATCTTACGCAACCCAGCACAAGTGGTAATGATGCTCCGATAGTCATTAACATAGAGAGTGCTAAGTCGATGACTGATGAAGTTTTGCAGCCAATTCGCAATGATCAAAGTGAATCGATTGAAGACATAAAGACGATTCATGATCTCAACTTCCCCTCTAACTCAGTCATAGTCTTGCCCGATAGTGATTCCGAAAAAGATGATTATTTTAAAGACTTAAAACCCAAATTATATGTTGATCAATCAAATTTAGAGGAGCATTTAGTGTTGACTTTGCAGGAAGCATATTTCTTGGCATACGGATTAGGCTGTCTTCAAATTTTAGATGAAAATGAGAAACCACTTGATTTAGACACAACATGGCAATTGTTTTATAAATCACAGCCAGATTTTTGTAGGAAATACATTGTTTATCATTATTATCGTTCAAAGGGTTGGATCGTTAAACCAGGGATCAAGTTTGGTGGTGATTTTCGTAAGTTTAAGAAAAATATTTATTGTTTAATATGGATATGTTTTTTTTTTTAAATAAAAATATTTGCGTTCTTATGATTTACTCAAATATTTCAATTTTGGGGCCATTTTCAATGATTTGTAACTAACACTTTAAGAAAATGGGAATCAATTTGGGGTAGAGTGGGATTCGAACCTCAGACCTCTGATCCATGAGTCCAAAACACTAGCCAAAGAACCTCAATCCGATTCAATTTGATCTTTGTAAAAACATTTAGGCCATCTATTCATAGCTATCATAATGAGAAAGTTCAGTAGTTTTTTTTTTATTTGTTAACAGACTATTAAACTAAGCCAAAAAAAAAAATATTTTTTATTTTTATACATCGTATTATTAGCGCTACGATTTTTTAAAGTTTCGTATTTCTGATATAACTACGCGTGCAACGTCGGAGGTTCTTTTTCGGTTATTCTCGATCAATTCTTCCCATCGGTCCATCCACGGCAAGCAAACCGGAAGTCTTCCATAACTCACATATCATAGGTTGATTTATATGAACCAATGACATCATTCAAAGTAGTTCGTTTTAATTAAAATGTTTTTTATTATTTTTTTCGTACATTTTCAGGAAACTTTTCTGTACAATTGAATGCTCCAATTTTACCGCGCGCAAGAAAACATTTTTTGTATCCAATTTCCTATATGGCTGAAGTTCCTCATTTACAATTTATGGAGAAATTAAATTAACCAGTCACATGAAGAAATTAAACGCATTGAGTTTTACAAAATCTGTAAAGTAAAAACATGATTGTACTTTTAAAGATATATTTCCATTCCTTTGATTCACCCAATATTTCAATTTTGGCGCTGTTACGAGACCGCAATATATTTTTTCTGTTCTTTAAAAAAACTTGTGTCTTTATTGTGAATATGATAAATGGTAAAAACATTTTTACTTTGTTCGATAGAGGAGCTAACTAGACATCATAAGCATTCAGGTCTGATTCCGTAGTATCAAATTACCTTATTTACGGCTTTATGGAATTGCTATATTTCTCGTAGTGCTTATATTAAGAGATGCAATTTCTTATGCTCATAAATTGAGCAGTAATATTTTCATGCTGGTCAAGAAAAATTCTGAATTATAATATTATAAACAAACAGTTTAATTATTTCAGTATTGTATAAGGAAGGGCAACCATTTTATCATGCCAGTTACATAGTACTAGTTGAAGTTGTTGAAACTCATGATTCAGCTAAACAATCTTGGCATTCAAAATATGACTGGAAAAATATACTAGGAACCATCCGAATGGCTGGAACTGCAGTAAAAGTGAGTTATATTTATTGCAAATATGATTTTTCATTAAAAAATAATTTCTAAACAACCAATAAAAAAGCCAATATTTACTGTGATATAATACAACCATTTAAATTTTTTTATTAACATTATTTTAAACATAAGATGCATTGTGGTTTAAGTTATAATAATTTATTTGAATAAATATGACTTTATTTTTGGTATGTTAAATGGTCACCTATGTTTTTTTTAATAAATTCCGTAGGTTGTAATTTTTTCAAAATATTTAATAGAACAGATTTTTAGATTTTTGTTTACAAACATTTTGTACTTGCTCAAAATATTCTCGATTTATCTACCTGGGCCCCGATTACAATGGGAAGTTAACATTTATCTTCAATTTTATCTACAAAGTAAAATTAAGTTTTCTGTATGAAAAGCATTGTATGCATAATTTTTTTTCTTCTAAACATGTTTAATTACAGGTTACTGACGAAGATACTTTAAATGTTCATGCAGATATACTCATTTTTGTACACAAATATCGGTTTTTCTTTATAGACAGTCGAAGATAACTCCGTTAACTTCCCATTGTAATCAAGGCCCTGGTATATAAAGAAGTGTAACAATTTAAACATAGGCAAAGTGGTGAATGTTACACTATGTAAAGTGGCCACTTAAACCAGCCAATGACAGGTCGTAAGCCCTGTAAATGCCTAAACTACTTTATTCTTTTCTCAAAATTTTTTTTCCGCTGTTGCAATAAATTTTGATCTTAATAGTTCACTAGGGAGTGTAATCCAGTTTTGTGTACAAACATTTGGATATGCTCAAAATATTGCTCGTTTAGTTTACTAACTCTCTTTGTTTTTAAAAATTATAACAAATACGTGTGATTTCAGGAAGTAATTATTGCTCGTGTCATTGTACCAACTGGTGAATCTCTGGATATGTTATGCAAAAACATTGATGATTTAAAAAAAATTAAAGTATTGGAAGTTTTACTAAGACGGTGGCTGTCAAAACAAGAAAGACTTGACTGGGATCGGGATGGAAAATGAAAATTCACAAATAGCGATTGTATTTATTTATTTTTGTTTGTATAATGTTCTAAATCATTAAATCTTACTTATAAAAAAAAGCTTAATTGACATTACTCTGCGGAAGAATGTTAGTTTTTAAATCTCTGTGTTTTTTTGGTATTCCTGTCTGCCTATATTCACTTCTTTCTCTTAAATACTGACTTTGGCAGATAGCTTTGAACTCTTCATTTTGATACCAATTTGTTAGGCAATCTTTAAGGTTTGTATTTTCTTCTCTGCATTTAACAACCATCAGCAATGATGAATCTTTGCAACATTTTTCAAATGCTTTGACTTGTGGAACACATTTTTCTGTCTTTGCCTTTTCCCTCATTAGTTTTGGTATGAGAACTTCAATTTCAACCTTGCGCAAAGATATATCATCGGGGTCCCCTAAAAAAAACTTCCATTAGTTTTTTTTAAAAATACAAATATTTTACAATGCCGATGTTTCTAGCGGTGTATTGATATCTATGTAATACACTGCTAGGAGTGAACCTAAATAAAACAAAGTAATAAATTATGTTTATTATTCTAAACGAAATAAACCTAAATAAAACAAAGTAATAGAATCTGCATATTGTTCTGCAATAAATAAGCCTAGAATAATAAAATAAATAATAGAATCTAACAAACGAAAAAAAAATCTCGACTTCCCCAACCGATTGACATTTTTAAATAGGCTCATTTGGATTATCATATTTTATCTGAAAATGTATTTTTTTATAAATATTGCAGTGATAACGGGCAGTTTTAAAAATAAACATTTTGCCCCGATTTATAAGTTTGTTATGCACGTACTTGCATTACAGTCTAGTAAGACGGATGAATATAATATTGGGTAACACCGAACTGACAAGAACCTTTTTTAAAGCTACGCATTTTAGCAATCATGCAATATTAAAGCGAAAATATTTGTTTTACTTTCACACAAGCATATACAAATATATTTTACCCAGTCCAAAAGGTCCCGCTGACATTTTATTTGGAAGTACGTGCGATTCTTTGGAGGCGGCCATCGTCGCTGTTGTTGCCATATAAGCGAAAACTCCGTGACTGAAGAATATCCGTGAGCTTGCATATTTGAGATTTTGGTTGTCACAATTTGTCTGTGTTGTGAGTTGTCATTTCGGTGCATATTCATATTTTTCAATAAAAGTATCTGTATTATTTTCATTTAAAGCAGTAAGTTGTCTATTTAAAACTAGACGTGAACCGGAGGATTCGAATTAATTGTCAGAGTTTCTTTTAAATTGTGATTTACCATACTTATCGAATTTTTATAGTGTGTTTAGTTGTTTTGCATGTAATCTCAGTTTTCTTTCTATTTTGTATTTATTTGTTTATAAAAAAAATAGAATATGGAACCGTAAGTGGTATTTAAGAAGTTTATTTTTTGTTATTTCTTGCAGAAAATGGACCGAATTTTGAGGTTAGGCGGAGGGATGCCAGGGCTCTCTCAGGCGCCCCCACCTACTGATGCCCCCGTAGTAGATACAGCCGAGCAGGTTTACATATCTTCTTTGGCTCTGCTAAAAATGTTGAAGCACGGTAGAGCCGGTGTACCCATGGAGGTTATGGGCTTAATGTTAGGTGAGTCATGGAAAATGATGAAGATTTGATGAATCTCATTGACATAGTTTGAAGTAATACATAGAAATAAACATGTTATTCTGAGAGTTGATTTTGTGCAAGGTATATTTTTATTAAGAATTAAACTAAAAAGGTATCATTATCATCATCCCCTTTTCGCATCCAGTAATGCATAGGACACTGCATTGGTTAACCAAATGCAGCGTATTTCGATAATCTGTTCCAAGAAGGCAAAGTAATCACAGTCTTATGTTCAGGTGCTAGTTCAAGAACAATGAAATACTGCAAATCAAAATGTATTTTTAAATCAATATTTCACATCCACCCTACCAGGAATCGCACCCAGGATCTCAAATGGAAGACGAACGCGTCAACCACTACACAACGAGGCGGATTTATCTCCACTTGATTTCCTTAATCACGACTTTTACTTAAACGCAGCCTTTGAATCGAAAACACTTCTCCAGAGTTCTGGTACTATTTACACACGGAGCAGTTATTCTAAATCTGCCTGAACACAGAGTATACCTGATCTAAACACCTGATATTATTTATGGTTATAATAGTTTTTGCAAGCAAAATTTTTACAATTATAGACACAGTTATTGTTTTGTTATTATCGGTAAAAATTATCTTAATATACGTATAAAAAAATTAAATACATATTTGCTAAATAGTATTTTCAGCTTTCCTGCCCGATTTGTATTAATTTGTGAAAATTATGTAAAATAAAAAGAATGCATTAATATTTATGCTTTATTAAAATAAAAAATTTAAAACCAGCGAATCAGACACATAGCGCAGTTTTTATCAATCATAAAACAATTGCTGCTTTGAAAATTAGGTGAATTCGTTTGATCTGGTTTGTTAAAAAAGTGTGACTAAATTTTGTCTTTATAATTAATATTTTTTCAATAAAAAAAAACATGTTTGAAGAATAGCGGAGTTATTGCATGCAATAAATGTAATGGTAGGTTAGTTTCTACTGTTTCATTTTGTAATTTCAGGTGAGTTTGTAGACGATTATACGGTACGGGTTATCGATGTATTTGCCATGCCACAAACAGGGACGGGAGTGTCAGTAGAGGCCGTCGATCCTGTCTTCCAGGCCAAGATGTTGGATATGCTAAAACAGACAGGTAGACCAGAGATGGTGGTTGGTTGGTGAGTATCATATTCTATATCTTGTACTTCCATAAGTTTATTTTCAATATTTGTAGATATTTTAACACAGATTTGCATAATTTTTTAAAAGTTCGGATGTTTACAGGGCTTATGACCTGTCATTGATTAGGAAGTTTATCAAGATTGTATCCATAAAAAAAACAGATAGTGACCTTCTTCTTCTTCGCAGTCGCAGTCTCAGTCTGGGGTTTGGACCGCAGCAAAGTCCTGCATCTCGTCCTCCACTGGTCTCTATTCTCTGGAGCCCTCTTTAGCTCGATATATGAGGCGCAGCTTAAGTCCTCGCATATTTACTCCAAATACTCCCGTTAGGGGCGCCCTCTGTGATTTGTCCCCTCAGTATTCCCTCTATTATGTCATGCAGGAGACCCTCATGGTGCATAATGTGGCCGATCCATTAGACTCGCCTCTCTGAAATGGTTTTGATTAGGTGCCTAAAAACTAGTTACCTAGACATTCATATTGCCTTTTCAATCTAGTGCAGAAGGATTCCCGTCTACAAAGATTTAGACGAACTCAAAATATTGTTAATTATTGTTTTGTTCTGTGTTTGTTATATTTTCTTGCTGTCACATAATGTTGATGGAGATTATAGTGTTCTTGTAATACATAGATAGATTTGTTAAGAAGTATATTAAAAAAAAAAAAAACTTTTGTTTATTTGGCTGAATCAGCCAGATGAATCTCACCCACGTGAATAAAGATTTCAGCACTTTTACTCTACAAAAGTCAACAAGTGGAAGAGTTGAGGAAGTGTGGATGTTTAAACGTAGGAAAAATGGTGAATGTTACACAGTGTCCAAGGTTTTTTTTTTGTGTAGTGTTTAAATTTTTATTGGAAATTATGTAAATTATGTAATATTTTTTACTATAGCTATTCTATGGTAATAAATAAATAAGGATCATTTTCAAACATTAAAATAATGTCACATAGTATTTTTTACAATATGATTTTTATCAATATGTACTTAGGGGGCACACATGGATAATATTTTATTATAATAACGATTGTGGTTATCACCAAACCATTTTTTGTTGTTGTATAATTCAATATTAACAAGTAGTCTTTATTTTGTTTTCCAGGTACCATTCTCATCCTGGTTTTGGTTGTTGGCTCTCTGGTGTAGACATTAATACTCAGCAGTCTTTCGAGGCCTTGTCGGAGAGGGCCGTAGCAGTGGTGGTGGATCCCATCCAGTCTGTGAAAGGGAAGGTAGTCATAGACGCCTTCCGCCTCATCAACCCCAACATGATGGTCCTGGGACAGGAGCCTCGCCAGACCACCTCCAACCTCGGTCATCTCCAGAAGCCCTCTGTACAAGCTCTCATCCACGGCCTAAACAGGCACTACTACTCCATTAGCATCAATTACAGGAAAAATGAACTGGAACAAAAGATGCTCTTGAACTTGCACAAAAAATCTTGGATGGATGGACTTACTCTAGCGGATTACAAGGAACACAGTTGCCTCAATCAAACAACGGTCT
This sequence comes from Micrasema longulum, assembly GCF_059751315.1. NCBI lineage: Eukaryota > Metazoa > Arthropoda > Insecta > Trichoptera > Brachycentridae > Micrasema > Micrasema longulum. The sequence continues at coordinate 228,260 of NW_028277388.1, read as the reverse complement.
CCGATATGCTGGAACTAGCGAAGAACTACAACAAAGCTTTAGAAGACGAAGAGAAGATGACTCCGGAACAGTTGGCCATAAAAAATGTAGGCAAACAGGACCCCAAGAGACATTTAGAGGAGAAAGTGGATGTGTTAATGTCCACTAATATTGTTCAGTGTTTGTGTGCTATGCTGGATACATTAGCTTTTAAAGGATATTAATCTCTGCTTACTATTGCGTATCGCATAAATGTTGCGAATAAATGCGATACTTGCAGATAGACTTGTTTCCAACTTGCGGTTATTTGGAATCGTGTTCTGGTCACCGAAGTGGTTTCACAATATTCATTTATAACAAAATATAAACATTTTATCCAATCTTTACTATTATTCTACCCTGCAATTATCCCAATTAAACATATTAATAAAATTATGGTGATATAAAAGAATATCTTTAGGTTGTAATTATTTTCAACTCACTTTTAATGCAAATTAATGTTTTTTTGCTTAGAACAATTTTGTAATGTCCATATATGAGGAGGAATTATATGAATATAAAATCATTACAACACAACTAATTAAAGTGTTCCTTTATTAAAGAAATAAGGAAATGGTTTTTTTTTTTTTTTGGTTTCACTGATCTCCAGACAGCCTTCATACTATTGAATGTGGCGCCAACTACTCCCAATTGCACTCCCAGTTATTTTTGAAAGCTTTCTGTCACATATAATCCCAGGTATTTGGAACTCTCGACCCTTTCGATGACAGTCAGTGGATTTTGAGCGCCAAGGCACGAAGTAAATGGGTTTTTGCAATATTTATTTTTAAACCCATGCATGCGGAGTACCTATTTAGCTTATCTACAGTGACCTAAAGACCCCTGACTGAATCATCAATATTACATAATATCTCTGTTCTCTCATTCATTTCATGCTGTGATATTGCAAAAGTAAAGTTTGCAATTATTTTAAAATTTAGTTGCCACAAATGAAATTCACACAGAGAAGATAAAACGCCACATCATTCTGTCTTTGCATACAGACTTTGCTTCTTTTGCATTTATACATCTTCTCGTGTATGTACGCTGAGTATTTCTACTCTTCACATTTCCATCTTCAAGCATTTGATGGACTTGATCGTGCCATGTGTTTCTCGGTCTTCCTCGTTTTCTGTATCCATCAACATTCGCACCGTAGACCCTTTTAGCCATTCTTTCGCCGTCCATTCGCTTTGCATGCCCAAATCAACGCAAAGGCGATGCACCTTGTCCAGGAGCGACGTCGCCACAGCCCTTAAAAACTCCTGTAAGGATTTTATATCCCTTATTGATGAAGGTAGTTTATTGTCTAATTTTATTCCGCTTCATTGGTAGTAGCGCAGGGCTGATGTGGTCCCTAGTTTGGGAACGATGAGGGAGTTGGTTTCATCACCAATTTTTTGAGTATGTGCTAACCATTGTAGACTACTGCATAACCCACAAGGGAGTTTTTTCTCAGAGAAGTTCTCTTATGTTGAAATATTTGTCAATCTTAGCTCAGTAGTGTTATCTATTTTTTTTCTGCAGAGATTTGGACATATTAAAAATACCAAACCAGTCTGACGATGTTGGTCACGACGAAACCCTGTCACTGGTAAAAAAATTATAAAATAATTGTAAATATAAGTGGAACAAAACTATAAAGTATTTTTATTATTATAATATTCAAAATATTTCTAATAAATGCATTGTTTTTACTTTTTTCAACTGGATTCATTATAAGGATAAAGAAAACTATAAAAATGCAAATACACTGGAACCTCTTTTTACATGGGGGATATGAGCATTGATGTTCAAATATAGGGAAAATTGTGAATGCTATACAGTGTATTTTAAACCATTCAACGACAGGCCATAACTATGTACACGCCTAGACTTCCATATATATAATTATAGTATTTAGTAATTATAGTACTTAATATAAATAAATAAAAATATTAATTAAATAAATAAATTTATTGTTGGAGATCAGTAGGGTCACGTCGGCCCTAATGATCGCTAACAAAAATGCTACTAGGGTAATGAGTAATGACTCCCTAGTGGGTGAAAGGAGGGGTTTTGGTGAAATCCAGTGTTTTGTCTAAACATTTTACCAACTCAAAATATTGTAATGCAAAAACAATTCGTTATTAAAAAAAATGAATTGCTTATTATTTATTGCACTTTTTTTAAATTCAACATGACATCAAAATAAATACTTAAAAAAATGATTTATTATCACTTTCTTACATTACACTTCCAGTAGGTAAAAAGCAGCGTAGGGTATTCCAATAACGGATAGACGACAGAAACAAATAAACGAATAGTATAATTATATTACTGTTACGCATTGTTAAATTCATGTTTTTTTTAAAATTAATTTTTGGACCGTGTTATTCCGAAACCGTGTAAAAAAACTGCAAAACGAGGTTCCAGTCAAATACATCTTGAATGTTGAATGCGGTTCTAATTTCTAATGTACTTTAAAACTTTGACAAAATTTGTTAGATGGCAGTGTGTACACTAAACATACGAAATGAACTTGGCTTGAAATTTATTAGCTATCAAGTATCAACCGCTAGATGTCACCAATATTTTTTGTTTCTGCGCATGCGCAAGTTTGTGCGCTTCATCTTCACGTGACTTAATTTTATTTTGAAAAGAGCGGCGAAAATTGGATTTTAAATCCGTCATTAATACTCATAAAAATATTTGTCATGCTAAGAACTTGCTAATCTAAATACATCGGCTAGCGTTAAACAGAAACAGATTTAACATTTTGAAATGGTCAAGATTCAATAATTGAATATCCTATCGATATGTATGAGATTATTATTAATATTCATGTAACTTAACCGACTGTAATAACTCGATGTAAAATTAAGCATCTAAAAATAAGAGGGATGAACATTCAAATATGCTGGATAAGAGGACATGCTGGTATCGTAGGAAATGAGAGAGCGGATGAACGAGCAAGAGCCGCAACTTGTAAAAGAACGGCACCTTTCTTCTCAGAATTTCCTCTTAGCTTTGCTAAACGCTGTATAAAACAAAATACGCAGCAGCGTTGAGAGGATCATTACCGCGCTTCTTCTACAGGTAAAATCACTAAAATGTTTTTCCCAACGCTGGCTGATGCAGCAAACTTCCGTCATCATCACCAAAGTACTTTCGAAACGACCCAAATTTTTACCGGACACGGAGCTATGATAAGTTATCTATAAAGGTTTAAATTAAGGAATGATGACTATTGTCCATGCGATGATATTTCTTCACAGAGTATAGAACATCTGTTATTTCAGTGCCCATTTTTCAGTTTGCAACGCCGTAATCTTGAAGCAGAATGCAGGAAAGATGGAATATCCTTAACAGATATCCACACTGTAGTTAAAAGTAGTTATCACGCGCCATTGTTCTTGAACTTTGCAACAATGGTGATTGGACTCATAAAGGTAATAAACCAAAATCAGTGATTGAACATCCCATTTCCAAGACAAACAAAAACTTTTTTTTTTCCAAGTACCTTAGCCTTGTACATGACACGTAAGGCTACTAAATACAGGGGTCCATATATATATATATATATAAAATAACTCGATGTGCTGATAGGAACACGAATAGTTTGATACAAAATTTTTATGATAGGGAAATATAACTTTTTTTGCATTGTTAAAGTTATAAAGGTTTATGTATATGTCCAGTAATAAAAAAAAAAGTTAATTATTACTAGCAAAAAAATATTTTAAAAATTGTAATTTTGAATTCCCGCAAAAACGGTCATGTCATTGACCGCGCCCCTAATACGTCATGATTCATGTTTATTTGTTCCTTGCTATTGAAATTTGTTTAGAACAATATCACGAATCTTGAGGTCACAACAACCAAGGCCAAACACTTCGCGTTTTTCTATAAACGTATTTTTATTAAATTTATTTTGTACTTTTATGAATGAAAACTTCTCCACAGTATCCATTTTGAAAAGACAATTAATTATTCGAAATCCATTTCACATATTTTTATCGGTATTCGTAGTATGTGATATTTCTCTATTATTATGAAAAAAACTTGAGGTTCTTTTAAATATTGAAATGTAGAACAGAGACAGTCGCGAGTAAAATTTTTTTTCATCTCGAATTTTCAAAAAGAAAATTATATAGAAAAATGGTAAAAGCCAACTTATTTGTTGCGGAAAAATGTAACAGACAAATAAATAAAATACGTTTAAATCCCAATAACGAGTTTATTATAATTCTAAATTTCCATCGGTGATTGAACATTAATGCATAATGACGAAGTTCAGTGTTTTTAAAAAAAAATGTTTGTTAATAGACTATTAAACTAAGCCAAGATTTTTTTTCAATTTTTGTATATCGTATTATTAGCGCTACGATTTTTTAAAGTTTTGTATTCCTGAAATAACTCCGAGTGTGACGTCAAAGGTTCTCTTTCGCTTATTATCGATCAGTTCTGTCCATTGGTCCATTCACGGCAAGCAGACCGGAAATCTTCCACAACTCTCTCATCATTGGTTAATTTGTATGAACCAGTGACGTCGTTTAAAGTACTTCGTATTTATCTTTTTTTTTTTCGTACATTTTCAGGAAACTTTGCAGTACAATTTAATGCTTCAATTTTTACAGCGAGCAAGAAAACATTTATTGTATCCAATTTCCCGTAGGGCTAAAGTTCCTCATTATCGTTGTTTGGAGTTACGTACCTACACTACCCGTTTTGAAGAAAGCCAAAAATATTATGTATTTATTTATCTAATTTTATTTTATAAATTTATTGCATAAAATTAGTATGCATATTTAATAACAGGGAATCTATATAAAACAAATTAATATAAAATGAAAACGGAGTGTTCTCTGTTTATGATAGTCTCTGTCTAACATGGCTTAGCCTGTTCTAAGATGGAAATTTTTATCTTTTAGAGCATAAGTAGTCCTATACTAATAAAACAATAACATAAAAAAACTAAAACTACTTAATTATAAATGCTAATCAAATGTAAGAAATTTAAAATTGTTATTATTATGTAGGTGCTTATTATTTGAGCGTTTATTAAATGGCATGTTAAAGGTTGAACTTGGTCGTTAGCATTCGCATTGGGAAGGGTCGTGAGAAAAAAGGGTTGAAATAGACGGGGTGAGTGGAAGGTTTGTGATGTTTCTAGAAAGGTAGAGAAGGGCGGTTGCAGTATTGATCGATGCAGTGAAATGTCAAATTACTCATGAGTTAGGACTCCGGTATCAACCTACCTAACTAGATAAATGATTAATGCTAGCGGGTAACTATCGTCGACTGTTTCATTTAAACTCATTTCATGGGTCCTACGAGCCTTAATTAATCACCCCTTCGGGCCTCGGCTAGTTGGGATCTCGGACACAGAAATATTGGCCATTTAGGCATTACAATTTATTTTTTGTTGTTCGGAACGATTGAAATGTAATAAGGAAGAATCGCTCATTCAAAATAATGCTGCCAAAACTACACAAAATATTCAGATGTACGAGGGTTGTGTAAAAAATAAGGTTCTCAAATTTTTTTCAGGTTTAAGGCATTTTTTATTTGAACTGAAAAATACATCATTGGAAAGCTTAATTTCTTAACTATTTTTCAACATAATCACCAAATTTTTCAACGCATTTTTGTTGACGGCTAATCCACTTTTGGAATCCAGCTTCAAAGAAGTCCGCCGCCAGTCCGTGGAGGAATTTGGTGACCGCTTCCTGCACTCTTTCATCAGTCTCGAAACGTTGTCCACCCAAGTGTTGCTTTAATTTTGGAAACAATTGGAAGTCACTCGGTGCAAGATCAGGGCTGTAGGGAGCCTGTAACCTAACCTAACCTAACCAAAACGGGCTAACATTACGCTACGGTCGGACTACAAAATATGTTTGGTTAAATTAAATAATTACGATAGAAACTTTAGCTGTTAAAAACCATCAGACCTGTTTTTTTGATATGTAAGAATTACGTAAGCTCAAATCAATAACATGTTTTTGCATACAGCGTGTCCCGGGGTCAAGCGACTGGCCGTTGTCATGCGAAAATACATACAAAATTATCGACAAAAAACTTTAAAAAGGGGGTTCTATCTCTTACAAGTAAAAAGTTATCAATAAATAAATTACTTTAATCATAGCTCTTACAGTCTTTTGAGGAATCTTTAGATTTTAATAAATCGTAGAAATAAACACCCATTTACTTGTCATTTAATCATTTTAACTACATATTTGAAGCAACAAAAAATAGGTTTGTATGATAAAAATATATCAAAGTAAAAATAAAAACTAATTGAAAAAAAAAACGTAAATGCTTATTTAATTGTAAAAATGTCGTGTTGAGTACATGTTATTTTATTATTGGTAATCATTTTACTGGAGACACTACAGTATCTTTCACAGATTCCAAGAAATACGACCCCAAAAATGGCCCTATGTTGTTTTCGGAACTAAAAACTATTTGGTGGGCAGTGTCTCGCGAGCGGAGGCTTGGCGGTGACTCACAACGTCACAACTCACAACACCGACCATAGTAGACCAACACAACACAGGGTAATGTTTAGGGTAGTATTTCTTGAAATCTGTGAAAGATAGATAAAAATATTGTTCTGTATTGTAGTGTCTCCGGTAGAATGGTTTTTACTTAACGGACAGTTTAAAAATTAAATTGGCGAAATTTGGCATTTTAAAAATTAAAACAGGCGAATGTGTGGTAAAACTATGTACGATAGATGCACAAATGTTGAGATCCGTACATTATGTAAGGCTGAGACAAGCATTATCGACAAAATCAAGAACAGAGCTCTGCGCTGGTTTGGACATGTAGAACGAATGGACAGCGAAAGAACGGCTAAAAATATTTACAATGCGAATGTTGATGGATGCAGAAATAGAGGAAGACCAAGAAAGACATGGCATGACCAAATCCAACAAATACTTAAAGATGGACATGTCAAAAGTCGGAATAATCGGCGCGCGTGCCAAAGAAGATGTATGAATGTAGAGGAAGCGAGATCTGTATGCAAAGATAGAGTGTTGTGGCGTTCTATCCTCTCTGCCTACCCTTACGGGGAAACGGCATGATGGTTTGTTTTTGTTTTTTTTGACATTTTAAAAATTAAATTGGCATTTATGTTTTTTTTTTTTAAATTTAGGTAAAATTTTTACTTCCGTATTTTTTTTTATCCGAAAAACCTATTTCGATACATTTTTTTTCTTGAAATAGTTAAATTGATTTAATAACAATTAAACGAGATTTTTTTCATGACTAAGATTTATTAAAATCTAAAGATTTCTCAATCGACTGTTAAGAGCTATGATTAAAGTAATTTACTTTTATTCATTCTTTTTACTTTTAAGAGATAGACCCCCTTTTAAGTTTTTTGTCGATATTTTCTTAATATATTTTCATATGACAACGGCCGGTCACTCGAGCCCGGGACACATTGTATTAGGAACACAATAAGAAGATATGAGTATGTTTTTACATTTGGTTTTTTGAAAAAAAGTACACATCGTGTATGTACTGATCATTCTGTTGTATACGTGTATATGTATACGTACATTTTTTAATGTGTTCTTATAACTATGTTATCTTGATAAAGCTGTTTTTTCTCTCTTGAATATGTTCGAGTATTTACAATAAAACCAATCTAAGATTTAAAAAAAAACGTAATACTTACATAAAGTTTAAGAGTGGTTAGAGACTTATTTTTGTTCCTATTTTTTCTTTTTTCGTTGGTATTCTGCGAAAAAGCATTAAGTAAAAATTTTGCGGTTCAGAAAATGCTCTACAATCTACAAAAGTGCACTAAGTCCTATCTACACCACAGACTGAATTATTTCCCATGATAGGTCAACATAATATAAATCCGTTCAGGGGTGGTGTTCTGAATCTTCTCTACCCCCAGAGAGTGGTTAATTTGAGGATTTTGATTTTTTGTATGCCTCAACACTTTGCTTCGTATCTGGGCACACAGATGATTAAATGACAAATAAATATAAACACGTAAAATAAAACATGATGATTTTCATTAAGAGTATTATTTCTACCTTAAGCATCACTCAAAAGACTTAATTAGGTTGAATTAACGAAACCATATTCGTTTTTTTAACTGTTTTTTACAACATTTGATGTTTTATCATCAGTGTGGCTATATATGAAGCAAAGTGTATTAGCATGCAAAAAATAAATATTCCCATTTTTTTCTTATCTGTCCCCGCGATAAGATCCATAATAGCACCCCAGGGAATATAGTAAATATTTCACACCCACTCAACATTCAAAAGAACCCTCAACATTCAATACGGAAAGTCTCTTAACCCCTATGCACCACCCCATCCTACAATACTTCATTATGTTACTTGCATACCTATACATAGGACCTTGCTATGGTATTATGTATCAATGAAAATGCATTGAGTCATAACAATACTCTATTATTTGGGGAAAAAGTACAGGGAGTATTCTTGATACTCCCGTTGGATCTTTGTTTCCTGAATCCGAAATTACATACGTAACTCTCGTTATTGGGAGATTTTTCTGTTTTGTTCGTCAGAGATAAAGTTGAAATTAAAGAAAGAAAATTACGCCATACATAACATTTGTTCATCAAAATCATTAGTAAAAATGGCTAACCTATGAAGAATTGGTCGATGGCTACCAAAATATAAAACCTGAGGCATTATCGTCCTCCTTCTCCCGCTTGCGACAATTTATTTCTGGTAGTTAATAAAACGGGCTATTCAGTCATAGTTTTAGATGTTCTTTAATTCTTATAGTTTTTGCACACGCAACCCTCGAAAGTTCACAAATATTGGTCGCGACAATTGCATGACATGCCGAGAACGAACCATAAGATGTCCATTCGTATTCACATAAAAAAATATTGTAAAAGAAACTTAATTTTCTTATAAAAGCCTTTTTTAGCGTAGTTGATAGATCAATGTAGCATTTATTATGATTGGCTCAGTAACGTTTATTTATGAAATTAGTTGTAAATGCCTAAGAAACTTTTGCACCAAACGTCACAAAATTTTTAGACTTAACGCTTTTTTGCAGAATCCCCACGATTTATTTGCGTCTTTGGAAAGAAATTAAGTTACTGAGTTTCGTATCAAAAGGGGGGTCTGGGGATAGAGGGGAAGATCGGATGACGTTATTTGGGTGTAAGGAGTGGGCGGCGGAGGTAGGAGGGAGGGGGCATGTTCAAAGGGGCTCGTAGAATCATTCCTACACAATTTTCATGACGTCACTACCACGTACTCACTTTTCTATTGCCAAGGTCGGGAAAATCTAATATAAATTCCGGATATGAGATAAGTACTACCTGATTTTATCAAATATTAAAATATATGCGGCTCCGCCTTTCATCGAGGTTCATATTTTAATATATATTATTACAACTACTACCATCACGCCATTTCCCCGTAGGGGTAGGCAGAGAGAATGGACCGCCACACACGTCTATCCTGGCATACATTCCTAGCTTCTTCCACATCCATACATCTTGTCATACATGCCCTTCGGTTCTGTCTGCTTTTGACATGACCAGACTTAAGGTTTTGGTTTATCTGATCATGCCACGTCTTCCTTGGTCGTCCTCGTCTCACGTTACCGTTCATTTTCGCCATATTTTTATTTAACCATTATTTCGTCACTTTTCATTAAATTCAAAACCTGGCATCATCCCAGTCAAGACCTATCAACCAATCTATCAACCAACCTATCAACCAACCTTATTAACCCCCCGCAATATGAAAACCCAATCCCACATACTAGGACAGCGTCCTCAATAACACATCACGGCGACGAAGGAGCAGCCCAACCCGACCCCCGACCGATACACGCCTCCCAGCCCTACTCGTTAGTGTATTAATAGATAAACCCTCTTCCCTTTTACGGAAATAGACAATACATGGCTTGAGCTCGGTTCTGCATTGCTGCCATGAAGATCATCCAATTAAAATCCCGTTAGAGCTAAAAAGAATGCGCATTTAGATTCCTCGAAGGGCATCCCACTTTACCATCCATGCGCTGGCAAATTTTGCAAGTTTACCAAAATTTTTCGGATTGCAGAAGAAATCGGAATTCCATAGCAGGTACCCAAAGGCACGGAAAAGGTTAAAAAATACAGAAGAGCCAGGACCTAATTGAATTTCATCAGTTGATTCAATTTTATATCCTGAAATATTTTTAAAAATAATTTGTTTGGCTTGGTTACGTGACAATTTTGTTTAATATCATGTTATAAATAGAAACTTGTCTGTTTACGTAATAAAAATGGTACGCAAATCCTTTTTAGGAAGCTGTCTGAAAAGATAAAAGAACATTTAAAAAGAAATATCAACAAAAGTGTTATTTTTAGGAATTTACGGTTTCGTACCAGTTACGAAGAATTATACTTTGCTCATAAGTACGAATCAAGAATTACGAGTCGTTTAACCTTTGAGCCAAAGTTAACGTTTATTTTGCAACAGCAATAATATATCAATTATGCAAATTAAATAAGGCTTTTTTGATGTTCTAAATTTGAGGCGGATAAACATTAGATTTAGATGGTTGGTAACGATTAGTCATTAAGTTTTTGAAAATATATGAAAATACGAATTTAAATATACAGTATATTTTTTACACTTTATTTGATAGATATCATCACATATTTAGAGAACATTTTTGAGACGACATATTGAAGTCTAAGAGTCTCCTTAAAGGGTGAAATCTTGTGCCTGTCCACAAACATTTGTACATATTCAAAATACTGTTGTTTAAAAAACCGATCCAAGAAAAATAAATATTTTTATTCGTTTTCAGGCGTTTCCAAGTAGGTAAAAAAATTTGGAAAAATCTCACCATAATTAATAAAAGTTTAAGCTTTTCACATCACAAAAACATCAATAAATATTGAAGTTGAAACAGTGATAACTCTAACCGATCAGTGACAAGTCATCGCTTTAGTTCGTTTTTGTCCAACAGACTAAAACATAAATCTGGTGAAATAGAGCTTCAAACTTTTTTTTACGAAATAAGCATAAATAATTACCACAACTTAAAAATTGTTGAAAAGCCTTTTAAAAAAATAAATTATTTTTTTAGTTTAATTTTATAAATAAAGGCTTTCTTAGAATTCCCATACACTAAACTGAATTTCGTTAAAATGGTCTTTTGGACAAAAACGAACAAAAGCGACGAAGTCACAGGCCATTTATTTCCATATTTCCTTCTCAAAAGTGTTTTTCATCGCTGTTATTATATTTATTAAAAGATAAACATTTATAACCGTATATTTGTCGGTAACTTGCAAAAAAAAATGTTTTACTTTTTTTTTTAAAGTTGCAAACCCGGCAAAATACTAAATCTTAAAAAAGTGAGATAGGAATTTAAACTTATTCAGAACGTTATTTATTTACTTATTTTACAGAAACATAGTCAACGATGATTAAATTACACAATAAAAATAAAGTTTAAAGACAGACCAGCGAAGCGTCAACTTTCCATTGTAATACAGAATAGGGACCCAGATAAGGTCCGTAGTCTACCTGGACTAATGGTACGTATTCATTATACGGTAAAAAGCCTTTTTTTTAAATGACGCAGAAACAACATTCAATGTCTTCTTGCCAAAACTTCAAGAAAATTAAAATCAAATTCGTTATTCGAGACTGTTTTGGGACAACTAAGATGTTTTACGGCACAAAAGCAGGTATGTTGTGACATAAATATGTAGATAGTTTGGCAGATGATGAATCGTTAAAATCTTTCATTGAAGAACTGACATCTACACCTTTAAGGTGACACGCCATCAAATTTTTAAAAAAAGAACTGACGTCTCGTGTTTGTTTAAAAAATAGATTAATTTTACAAATAACGTACACTTTTCACGAACGTTTTAATTTTTCATAATGCCCATAGATAAAATGAAAAACGGCAGTCGACTTTTGTAAGCAGTGTTTTTTTGTTTTTTTGTAGTTTCAGTGATTTTTTATTAGTTAATTGACAATCAAAGTAAACTATTTTTTTTTATTTGTCGCATTATCATCGCTACGATTTTTTAAAGCTGTGTACTTTTTAATTACTCCGCGCGTGACGTTACTAGTTCTCATCGTAAGTTGTCCTGATTGGTGGGTCGGCTTCCAGGAAATTGCAACCGGAAATCTATCACAATACTCTATCATTGGTTGATTCTAAAGAACTCGTGACGTTGTTCAAAGTAGTTGATTATTATTTTTTCATACATTTTAGAGAAACTTTGCTGTTCAATTAAATGCTCTAATTTTTACCGCTCGCGGTAAAAAATATTTTCTTACGAGTAAGAAAATATTTTTTATATCTGATTTTCTGAAGCACTGAACTTCTTCATTGGTTTCCGAAAATACGAGTACTTACTTATGTACGAATTTTGAATGTACATACTTGCGTACAGCGTATTATTTATTTATCAATGAATGTAATAAAACTAACGAGGTGTGTAGCAAAGAATACGTTGTCCGTGTTAGATAAAGAATACAGTTGCAGTGAAAGTGCTCCCTCCATATACACGAAAACCGTTTTAAAGACCGTGGATCTTCCTATCGGTTTCCCTCATACAAAAAAGAAAAACTTTTTTTTGACAATAAAAGAGTTTCTGTTTAAAAACTTCAATGACATAAACGACAATTTTAATACAGTTGTTTGAAACAGAAATAAAATCTAAGAATATACATCTCCTCCTTCCAAAAACTCTGCGGCCTAGAGTATGCCGATGATGCGGTTATAATTGACGATTTAGCGAGGGGTCTTCAAGCCACTGTAGATAGGCTTAATAGGTAATTTGCATGCATGGGTTTAAAAGTCAATATTTTAAAGATGTACTGTGCAACACTTTTTGCCTTGATGCCCAAAATCCCCTGACTCCGTCAAATCAAGTTATCGAGAGCGTTTGGAATATCACCCCAGGGCGGGTATTCCTAACGCTCTCGTGGCCGTATTATCTCGTGTATTTACATAAAAAATACACGAGAAAATGTTTTCTCGTGCCACTAGAGTGGTTCAGAATAGCACCCCGGGAGTATATGTTACGGAAAATGGTAGCTTTAAAAAAAAAGCTGGGAGTGCGGCTGTGAATATAGGTGCGCAGGTTTATACGGTCACTGTTATCAATAGGTATATTTTTTGTGTGATTCCGTGTAAGTTAGATTCGTTCGGACGTTTTGGCTACCATTGCAGGAGCCATCTTCACATTTAACCAACCCAACTTACACGAGATCAACCAAAAAAGATGCATCTTGATGTTCAGTTATAAGTTACCGACGAAGATATCTTAAATTTTCATACAAATATACATATTTTCGTTCATAAATATCGATTTTACTTTATTCCGCCTCGATATGTACCGATGAAGATTGGGTTTATAATCGCGACTCAGGAGTAGGTATATGGAAATTAATAAAGATTTTACGTCATAATGAAATTTCCTTTAGTCAGCCTTCTGTTTCACGGTCCGTCAAATATCTCGTCATTGGTTCGTCCTTGACATTCACAGCAAAGCGAAATAATTGAGAATGTTTAATCATTTAAATGACCTTCATAAATTTGCTCTCGAACGAAAATATCTTCATTGTTTCAGTAACAAGAAACGCTTGGCCTTTTCAGATATTTTACTATTAATATTAAATACCGACATCAAACGTTATTTGTAAATGAAAGATATCCAGTTTGTTTCCGTGAAAATATCACTGTTGATCCTATTATTTAAATTAACGTATAATTCAAATACCGGTCCACGAATACCTAATTTCTTTTAAATAATATGTCATGAGAAATACGATCAAGACAAAAATATAAAATGTACGGAATATGATGAGTTATTTACATAATGCTTCGTCATTCAAAGGCAATTTATTAGGTTTTTTTCTTTTTGTTTTAAAGTGGATAATCGGAACCCATGCTTTTTAAATATGCTTCAGTGCTTGATACACATCCTATTGAGGAAATTAATTGTTTAGAAAATCAGTAATTTTTTAATCAAATTTTATGTCGTGAGCATACAAGAAAAACTGACCAAGTCTCAAATGTAGTTTGTTGGCAAATCAAGATTGAAGTTTTTACATAGTCACTGTTAAGTAAATAACAGCATTTATCGATATTATTCCTGGCCGATTACCTTTCGTTCTCATCCTTCCTTTGACCCATCCTTATGGTACCTACCTAACCTCAAGATAGAAGATATTCAAAATTAGAAGATTCGGATTTAGAACAAAAATCAAACAATATTTTTGGACTTGACATAACATCGGATAAAAAAGTGGTTGGAATCGTCGCGCGTCGTGGAAAACATTGTTATATTTTATAGTTCATTTTGTGATCCAGTGCCAGAAATTGAAGAACATTCAGTTTATATTAAAGGTAGGTATTCATTCCATATCTTTTCTCAAATATTTCCCAATCACAAAACTGAATGAAATTTCGATTTTCATTTACAGTTTGCCTTTTCGTTAACAGTCACAAACTAATAGTTTTGCCATTTAGTGCACTTTTGATTGTCAGTTCCTTTTGATTTATATAGACAGCATTAGCAATGTATTGTGTTGGTATGGAAGTGTTTTGATTTTCTCACTACTTCCTGTAGAAGATGTTCGTAGACTACCTTGATCAACATATCCGTAATGTGGTCTCCTTCACATGTTACTCATATAAATCGCATCGAATCAGTTCAGCATAAATTTATAAGAAAGATTGCATGCAAACTAGGAATCACCAGAGATAACTATAACTATACGGACATGGAACTTTTCCTGAATATATTCAGTCTCTCACAAAGTTGATTTAATGCAGATTTAATTTGCATGTTTAAAATACTCAATAGTTTATTTGATGTCCCGACTATTCTCCAACAAATATCTCTTAATGTTTCTTCACGTAGACTTAGAAATAGTGAAATTCTGTTCCTCGGTCATCATAAGACTAATTATGGTTTCCATGCGCCTCTACCCAGAATGATTAGATTTGGAAATAAAAATCAAGATTTTAATTATTTTGATTGTAAATTGCGCTTTTTTACAAATGGACTGAAAAAATATTCTTAATAAATTATGTTTTTAGAACTAACCTGGATTCCATAATGCTTGGTTGATGTATAAACTTGTCTTTGCTTTTCTTTGTTGTATTGATTCTATTACTTTTACTGTATTATTATTGTTTTTGGTTATATGATTTGTTTAACTCGGACATTATGCTGAAATTTGTTAAATAAACATACAATTACCAATTTAAAAAAAAACCTTTGAGATATAAGTGGACTTGGGTTTTTTTTAGTAGAATATATAACATCCAGCTGTAAAACTTAGGGGAAAAAATCTCCAAATCGCAAAAATTAAACTTGGTTAGTTTTCCTATTATATTAACGATATTATTATGTATTGTACGTTGTACAACACGGTTCACAAGTTGTCGTTTTTAAAATAAATATAATAAAGGGTATCTAAATTTAATATTTTCTATGCAGGTCTTGGTGTCCGCCTCGTGGTCTAATGGTCAGCGCGTATGCCTACCATATACGACGTCTCTGGTTGAATGCCGCGATGGTCGACATGAATGATTTATTTATAAATTTGTTTTTTACTAGAATATAGTCTATTGAATAGTCCCTGGACTGGCACCTGTAGCGTAAGACTGGTCATATTTTTTTCATGTAACGATCAGGGTACGTTATGGTTGGAGTACTAATCCCTATTCACCGTTAGGTGCGGAAAGAGAATAAAGATTATGGTTTATTTTATGAGATTTATCTTAAGAATGAAGAAGTTTTGAAGAATGAAGAATACTTTCTAAACGCAAAAAAAATATTTCTATGTGTCGTATTATCAGCGCTTTAATTTTTTCAAGTTTTGCAATTTTGAAATTACTCTACCTGTTAAGTTCTCGTCTGTCAGTTTTGCCGATTGATCAGTTGGCTTCCGGAAACAGGAAATCAATTACAACGCTATATTATTGGTTGATTTCGGAGAACTAGTGACGTTGTTTATAGTAGGTCCTTTTATTTCATTATTTTTTATTGATTTTTTCATATATTTCCGAGAAACTTTGTCGTACAATTAAATGCTCTAACCTTTACCGAGCGTAAGAAAACACTATTTATTTTCAATTTCCCGTAGCACCGAACTTCTTCATTTTGAAATTATATTATGCGTTTTCCTACAAAATTAGAAAAAAAACTAACTACATCCATTTAACTTCGAGCAGTCGAGATACTTCAGTAATTTATTATACAAAAAACTAAGTACTGTAGTAGCATTTTATTTTTATCAAACAAAGAAAACATAGATAAACTAACTGTATTACAAAATAAAGCCTTTAGAATTATTTTGAAAAAAAACAGATATACGAGGGTAAAGTCGATGGTAAATGAAATGAAATTATTAACATATAAACAAAGAATATTTTACAATACAATGATATTTGTTCATAAAATTATAAACTCTAATAAAAAAACAGAATTTTGGAAAAAAATTGATCGGAACCAGCATGAACACGATCACAATACTAGAGAAAAGAACAAAATTAGACTTCCATTTAGGAAAAAGGCAAAGTTACAAAATTCAATTTTATTTAAAGCAATTAAAAAGTATTACGAAATGGAAAAAAATATTTATGAAGAAAAAAACATATCAAAATTTAAAATAATGGTCAAGACATATGTGATAAACAATTTATAAATTAAATATATTTGCAATGTTATTATTAGAACACACATAACAATATGTATGATATGTGTGCCCTACTTTAAGATTTAAATAAAACATTATTAAAATAAAAATACGCAAATAACTTTTTCGATATCGTAAATTGAGGACCTTGCACGAAGAGTGGCGCAAATCCATTTTTTTGCCGTTGCACTCATTTTCACCTACCATTTGTAAAATACTATAGTTTGATGCACAAGGCAGTCAATTCCGTCGAAAAACAAGTGAGCTATTGCGAAATGTGTATCGACCACCGTGCGTTGTCAGGTGCGTTACGATGCAATATAATCCTGAACACATTAGGAATTTTTAAAATAAATCTATTTGTGTATTTTATTAGCAATTTTCATTAAAATTAAAGGGGTAGATCTACAATTTGAACATAATCAAAAGTTTTTAATAAACTATAATAACTCTAAAAACTATACTATAAATTGGCGATTTAAAAAAAAAACTGTGTAGGTAAGTTCTGGTAGGTGCACTAGAAGTAAGGAATTATTTTTTTGCAACAATTCACGGACCAACTTCAAAATGCACTGACCTACACCCAGGATACATAGCTATGGAAATGAATTATGGCAAATATTCGATATTTTCAATACAAATTCTGTTCATGAATTAAAACGTATTTTCACTCGTTATTTTTGAGAAACGTAATGAATTTATTTTTAAATAAATTATTAAATTGAACTTTGTTTCCTGGAATACGTGATTTTTTATTTCCCTATTTTAACATGTTAGACATAATTTAAATTGTACATTGGTGGATTTATTGTCAAATGGCAACTTCTTCCAACCAGCTTATGATGATGATTTTATTAAATAAAGGTATTGTTTAGTTAATTTAAGTTTTTTTTTTTGCTCAAAACACTTAAATTTTTTAGGTACTAATGTTGCATTAATTTTTAAAATTATTATTTAATGATAATAATTTTAAAAATTAATACAATGATATAATTCCAGTTATTCTCAACTTTACTGTGTTATATTTATATTTAGAACATAAGATTTTCTCATGGTTATTGTTATCTTTTATTTAGAGATGTTATGTTTCTTTTTTACTTTTTTGTTTTTTGTATTATATGTTCACTAAATTTTTTAGTTTTGATTATTCTATTATTTCATACTATGTACTACATGATTATTGTGCACTGTTGTGATTATTTCTGTAAATTATTATTTTTTTGTAAAAGGTTCTCTGAACCGTTGATGTATAAATAAATAATCCCAAGTATGCCCATTCTATTTCGAAGAGTTTTTTTTATTTCCTAAGCTTTTTGAAAACTAGATCTGCCTCCGTCTTCATGCAAGCTCTTCAATGTTTAGTATGCTCGAAGAAACTGAAGCATTTAACTCTTGAAATATTCAATATGTGGACAGAGCTCTTGAGGAAGCAGGTCATTATGCACTGTTTGCTACAACTTTTGGAACAGTGCGGCGTTATAAAGGACACGTGGTGTTAGGTCAAGGGGCGCACGTGTCGGAGCAGTAGGTACAACTCCGCCCAAGTGCACGTGTATTGATCGCCCCCTCCCGCTCACGCCCGCCGTCGCTTCCGTGACTCGCTTCCCACGCCCACGCGGTCAGGATCAACAATTTACATTTTCCGGGATTCAATTTAATGCAGCCAATGGCGCCGGGTAGAAAATACCCGGCAAGAGAAAAGCTGGATTCTGAAGAAAGTGGACGACTTAGATTTGAAGTTGAAATAATATTTGAAATGTATACCTACTTACTCTGTTTGAGTATTCTCCACGTGAGATTACCTATCTTATTATTAAATTGTATGGGTTGCATTTTCTATAAATACACGAAATTTTTGCTACATTAGTGTTTACATCAGTGCAGTAAAATAATTTGGTGGGACGGGTACGTTTAAAAGGTACATGGAAATTAATTAAACGTAGTAAATTGGGGCGTAGTCAGTGAAGCCGCTTTTAGAAGCATCAAGTCAGCAATCTGTTGTCTATTATCCAAGGAGTTTATTTTAAAATGTACTCTTGCTTCATTATAATTATTAAATTGGTAATTATTTCTGTATGATAGACAATTTTGGACTTTTTCTATTTTATATTTGTGATTTTCATAGTACTGTACTGCAGTTTCAATACTGCAGATAAGAACGAAAAATGTGGAAAAGCAGTTTGAACTGAATGCTGTTTTACTAAAATTAGTCATGAGAAAAAATGAAATTAAATCGCGGCTTAAATTCAAAAGGGTCACAAATCGAAAACACCATAATTTTGTTTTATCGCAAAAATGAGATTAAAATCAGTCATATTTTTCTATAAGAATAAGACTAAATTGGATTTTGCATTATAAATGACCCAAATCGCGCGACAGCCCTTTTGGCATTCTGCGTTTTAGTGGCTAAAGCTTTGTGGGTGATAGCTAACATAAAACTCTATAATTTGATAGTTACAGCTTTTAAAAAAACATCTAATGATATTAAAAACATAAATACAAAAAGTAATTTTATTTAAAAAAACAATAACTACTGTTAAAAACTTTAAGTTTGTAAGTGAAAATTCTTGATGGAAGTTCATTGTATTTTATTATATAAATAAAAGACGAGTGATACTTTAATCCACAAATTTGGAATATCCAGTGACCGATTTCATCGCTTTCGCGAAATCTTCGAGACTGGTATATTTATTAAGGAGTTCAATGTATTTATACAAAACAGAGTTAAGGATAGTGAATTTTAAATTATATGAAAGTAAATTAAATAAAGTTATTTTTATCTTAAGGATATTCCGGTCACTGGATATTCCAAATTTGTGGATTAAAGTATCACCCGTCTTTTATTTTTATAATAAATTAAAAACTTTGATTGGCTCTTCAGAAAAAATAAAGATTTGTGGCCTTTTTGAATTTGAGCAGCGGTATGTATCCTATACGATACATTACCAAGAAAAGGGTTAATTTTCCACTGTAATCGGGGTCCAGGAGACCCTATTGCCAGTCGGAAATTTCGCCTCACGTTTACTCTGCTTCTCTTAGTTCCGCCGAATAAGGCCAAAAGATCGTCATCAACGGCCTCCCAGGAAGGCGCGCGGGAGCCCGCAGGTGTGAAGAAGAGGCGGCTCGGATGACGGCTCTCATGAGGCATCCATAGCGCGTATCCAAGCCAGGTCCACTGCTGCATCCTCAAAACGCTCATGATAGGATTGCAGTTAAACTTCAACCGTCCGGATTAATGAGAGCTAGATTTTATTGATTTTGAAATAATGCAGCGAATGGAAAGTCAATTGCACAATTTAAATAACCAAATTTATTTACATGAAGTAAACGGCAAAATTAAAAAAATATAGGCACAGATGCGTGACAATGAAATTAATCAGAACAAAATATTCGCAACATCTGTACTGGACACCTTATCATATTACGTTTCGCTCTAACACTATTGAAATTTTGCAAAAACCCTCTACGACACAGCTTCTCACAACTCGGTTGTGTTTATGATGTATTTTGGAATGTATTGGCTCTGAGTCTCATATAACACGGTTTCACATAAGACGGTATTTTATAAAAACGGGTTACCTGAGCTCGTATTAAAATATAAATATAACCAGTGGTTTGGACGACACTTGTAGTTAATAAGTAAGTTCTAAAATAATATAAGTTTTTAATGTATTCCTACCTGAATACAAACTGTACAATCGGTATATTTCAGACAAAAATAAATTTATAAAATTAGCACCTTGTGTCTATCAGCAGCTAAGCAAGTAATCACTTTGTTTCGAACAACTTATTTGACACTCAAATCTGAGTCATTCTTTCAGTGCTTCTCAGAATCTATGTACATTACTTTTGTATACTTTAGTGTTGTATAACAGCTTGCTTCTTATTTATGTAATTTAGCGACGCAAGTTGCGCGTATTACAGGTACGGGTATTTAGTTCAATGTCCATAGTAGATTATTATTTATCTTAGAAGACTATAGAAGTGAAGAGAAAGTGGGACAAAGTCGTACATTTTTTCTCTTCTGACTCGGTCAATGTTAAACAATCAACGGTCGACCATTGTTATTATTCCTAAATATAAAATAAAAAAGAAATTACCTGCTAAAATATTATTATATAACTATAATAATTGTTCATTTCAAGACAATATTTTTTAAAAGGACCAATATCTTAACAGAAACGAATGAATTATTAGAGAATGTGGAAATCTAGGCATTATATTAAATAGGGCTAATGACCTGTCATTGGCTGATTTAAGTGGTCACTTTACACACTTTATAACCGAATTGAATCTCACCAACATAAATAAAGGTTTCAGAACTTCACAAAAATCAACAGAAGAAAAAGCTGAGGAAATGTTAATTTTTAAACAAAGGCATAAAGATGGATGTTACACATCTCAGTAAATGACTACATTTCCATATTCCCTCTTCTGAAAAGTGCTTGTTATGACTGAAAAATTACCTGAATATAATTATATTCTAATCCCTGCAAGGATTCATCATCATCATCATTCCCTATCCGTACCAAATGGTGCATAGGGCACTGCATTGGTTCACCGATCGCAGCATGTTCTAATCATTTTTGGTTATGTCAGGAATGTAGGTATTTTGTTGGTGACAATAATATATCTACAGTCGTCTGCATACCCACACAGCTTGGCAAGTCATTCTAGATTTGTCTCTCCTAGTAAACAGTCGCTGCCTAACCACAGTATAATAAGTATTTATAATAAACCACAGTCAACTACACAGAGTCTTATTACTGATCTTTATATACTACCATTGGGTATAACAGGTTACATGAAAATAAGATGATCAGTCTTACGCTGCAGGTACCAGTCCAGGGATTATTAAATATTTTGGTGTAAAAACACAATTTTTGATAAATATTTCATATCAACCATGTCGGGAATCGAACCCGAGACCTCTTTCATGGTAGGCAAACGCGCTGACCATTACACTACGAGGTTGACTGTAATGATTAGAATTCCATATTCCCTTCTCAAAAATGTTTTCCCTCTCTGTTTCAATAAATTGTAATCTTAATAACTCCAGAGGGAGTGAAATCCAGCCTTATCCATTAACAATTATTTTATTTAAATAATTGAATAAAGCATAAGAGCATGTCTCTTTTTTGGAGAGGATCAACAAATAAAACAAAAACGCAATATTACAATTAAATATTTATTGAAACTGAAATGTACATTTATTGTATTATGTACAATAAATAAATAAATAACGATTAAAATCAGTATGTTTTGTATTATTTTGTATAACTATGAACCTTTGTTCCGTGATTTTGAAGTTTGTCCCGCGTTGCTATTCCGAACGCTCTCGCGGCCGTAGAAAGCACTTTTATAGCGCGTATTTAGTACGTAAAAACTTCTTTTCAACGGCCGCGAGAGCGTTTGAAATAGCAGCTCAGGTGCAAAATAACCCATTTCTCTTATTTGAGAAAGATTTTGGTGCAACTAATCACGTCATCATAATTCCATGTCTGCTCCCTAGCTGGGGCATACGGTGTCCACAAAGATCTCCCAGACATCCCTGTCGGTTGCCGACTCCTGTGCGTCTTCCCAAGTCAGGTTCACGTCCTGCAGCTCTAACATAAACTGCAGACGAACAGTCAGCAGCGAACATCCAGCAGGTCGTGAAACTGATGCCTTGTAATGTAGGCAAGCGTGGTTAAGGCTCTCAGAAGGCATCCGCAGCATACGGTCTGGCCATTCGTATCGCCTCCGCTTGATGACATGTTTCATCGGAGTTTGCTGCCTCCGTTCTCGTATTACCATATTACTTACAAAGACAACTCACCGCACACCCGAGATTCTTCTGAGAAAAAACACGGTATTTTGCTGTTTTGCGCCCTCGTGAGGTGCAACGATTCGTACCCGTAGAGGAGAATTTAACTTATCACTGTCAGTACATATTTGGACGTTTTTGAATAGTTTCGGCCATATTGAAGTAATTAATTCAAATTATTATTATAATAATAATCATGATACCAAGTAAGTTCTTTTGTTTTTAAATATTTTCGTTGTTCGATTATAATGCGTGTTTTTAATTTGTTTTTTAAATATACCCTATTGGAAAAGTAATAACTCCTTTATATTGCAATTCCGTGACGGTAGAAATTGGTACCACTGTTTTTTTTATAAAGTAGGCCCTCGACAGTTGGTTCCTGTAATGTTGAAAGTCGAGGGATATAAAAAAAATCAGTAAATATTTATTTATCAATAATACATTTAACATATTTATTTTTCGCGCAATGAGGCGCGTTTAAGTGCTTTCAGGTAGATTCCTGATAAATTTGTCAGGAGTTAGTTAAATACCATCCTTTGAAAAACATCTTGATAAAGAGTCCTATATCATGCGGTTTCTTTCTCAATCGTCTTACGAACCTTTCATTGTTGACACTTTTTTTCCAGTCCACGAGTTTCCAATATGGATTATTGTGTTTCATAATATATTATAGTTCATCCAAAACTCTCTTCATGTAGGCACACCTTTCTTTGTCAGTTTCCTTGACGGGATGATTAATTGTTTTGCTCATATAATATAGTTTAAGCATAACTTTCCGTATTTGACTGCAGGAGCAACTGCGTAGAAGCGAAGAGTGTTTGCATCATCGATTTTTTTTTAATGTGCGAAACAGTGAATTGCGCGAAAGTGAAATGTGCGAAAGTCCAGGGCCCCCTGTACAGAGTTTAAAAAAAAGAGTTCAAAGTATATAATCGTTTTTAAGCTATAAATAATAAAAATGAAAAATAAACAGTTCAACAACTATACTAAATCTATGTTCAGGGAACAAATGATTAACATCCTTGGAAATGTTTTTGTTTTGTTCACATTTTTCTAGAATGCGCCATTTATTATTTCCACGATAGCTGGCCTTTCTGAGGTAGGGAATTTTAAAACAGTGGAATTAGGCGTTTATTCGTAAAAGTGGAGGTACTACTAAATAATATATATTGAATATATATACATGACTAATTTAAACGGAACATGTTTTCATATAAATAAATATTTAAAAAAGTATGTAAATAACCATTGTAAAATTTTCCCATAAATAACTTTGTAGCGGTTTGTTATCAAGCGCGGGAAATCAATTAAAAAAAACAAAAGTTTAAGATTCACTTTATTTATTTTTGTTACACCTTATTTTTTTGCACCACGACAGGCCAACAGGCCCAATTACGGTAGTGAATTACAGCATTAAAATCTAGGCTTGAGAAAAATCACATTAAATGTGTGTGCTCTCACCGGGAGTCGACACCGGGATCTTTCGTGGGTGGGTCAAGTATCTTAGCCATAACACCACGGAGGTTATTCAGAAAAAAAATGTTAACATACTTTTTTTTATAAAAACGTACATTTTAGTCCCGATAAACCGGTTTTCAAGCAATTTGTCATCGGATGCTTAAACATAAGTTCAATATTTTACTTAAAAGGCTATATAAAGGGAACAAAAGTTTAAATAAGAGATAGATCCATAAAAAATAAGGACATGCCTTTTATAATTACCATCAATGTAAATCAATATTCTTAAAGACCTTTTATTTATATTTAACTATATATTTTATTTATATACAACTAGCGGACCCGGCAGATGTCCTGCCCGAACGTTGGCTTTCCTGCTATTACCTTGGAAAAATACTTTTCATTGATAAGTAGGTGCCTAGGTACTTGTTAATGATTGAATTGCAAAACTAAAAATTATTGATATTCAAATATTGACAATATTTTGAGATTGTCTACATTTTTGTAGACAAGGACTGAATTCAACTCCCTGGGGAGCTGTTAATATTACAACAGATATGAAGAGCATTTTAGAGAAGGTAATACAGAACATAAGTGGGTAAAAAAAGTACAAAAATTATGTTATGTCATTAAAAAAAATAGAAAAATGGTGAAATAAGAAGAGGTAAGAGAACAGACGAAATAAATATAAAGCATGCCTTTCACCCAGCCAAATTCTCACCATATTTTTATTTTCTAAGGAGACATGTTTCAATGAATTTAGTCTTTAAAACTTTTGGTATAATATAATATTCAATTGAACATTGAATGAGGAAGTTCAGTGGTTTTTATATTTTTTATTTGTTAATATACTATTAAACAAAGCAATTTTTTTTCCATTTATATATATCGTATTAACAGTGTTATGATTTTTTTTTAATGTTATATTTCTGAAATAATTGTGTGTGAAGTCAGAGGTTCTCTTCCGCTTATTCTCGATCAGTTCTGCCCATTGGTCCATTCTCGGCAAGCAATCCGGAAATCTTCCATAACTCTCATATCATTGGTTGATTCATATGAACCAGTGACGTCGTTCAAAGTAGTTCGTTTTTATTATTTTTTCGTTCATTTTCAGGAAACTTTGGCGTACAATTTAATGCTCCAATTTTTACCGCGCGCAAGAAAACATTTATTGTATCTAATTTCCAGTAGGGCTGAAGTTCCTCATAAGATGTCTGTCATCATTATAATTTTTCTATTTACGAGTTTTCATTATGGTTCATACTGCTGTTTTTTTTGCATTTTCAATTAAGTATAGTAAAAAAAACATAAAAATATTTTTTAATTTTTAATTCCCGTAAAAAAGGTCATTGCATTGGCCACACCCCTAATACGTCACGATTCATGTTAATTTTCAACTTTTTTCATAGAACGGTTAGCCGTTAAATTTTTTATAGAAGATCGTCCCGAATCTTGACGTCATAATCATCAATACTAAACATGTCGCGTTTTTCTAGTAACATATTTTTTTATAGTTTCTTTTTTAAAGTTATGTATGAAAACATTTCTCCACAATATCCATATTGAATTTGAAAATACAATGAACTATTCTCAATCCATTTCATATATTTTTATCGGTATTCGTAGTATGTGATATTTCTCTATTTTCCCGAGCAATAATGATAAATTTTCCGGACTACCTGCTGATAGTTTTGGCAATAGGTTTTTGTATCACGCGTAGGCGTAAGTATTTGGTAAACTAAGAGTTTTAAAATCCAATGAGTATTTTTACTATTCTACAGGCAATTTAATAAGAGGCTTTTGACGTTTGCACTCTCATGAAGTTCTGTAAATATTGACAGCCTAGTGGAAGAAATAAATCCCGTACTTTATTGTTGTAGATGCCGCAATAGTGACGTACATTTTAAGGAGTTTGAAATATGATTAATTGAATTAAATCGACGATAATTTTGAAGTTGACCTTATTTATGCTCCCATGAAGAATAATAACCTTAACTCTATTTTTTTCGCATTACCCAGAGATGTAAGAATATGTAGTACTTTAGATAGCGCAATTATATATAACTAGTAACTAACTGACCCGACGGACGTTGTTCTGCTCGAACGTTGGCTTGGAAAAATACTCTTCATTGATAAATAGGTACCTAGGTACTTGTTTATGGTTGAATTCCAAAACACAAAATAAATATTGAATTTTTTTTGCAAACGTCAAACTCCGGTCTTCTCACCAACCGAGGGGTGTACTTATGTAGGACTACGATTTTTAAAAATGTATTGAATTTAATATTATTTAATTATTACCAAAAATGCAGTAAAAATAAATGAATGGGTAGAAATTATAAGGAATTTAAGAAAAGAATCTGATTGAGATCCACAAAAAACAAATGCTGTTTGTAAACATTCAAAAACGAACATTTTTTATGCACAAAAAAACCAAAAAATTTTCATTTTTTGTAAATGCATTCTCCACGAATGCAACCCTGGAAGATCGGTGAATAAAACATTTATGCTACTTACTTCTTTTTTACATATTGGATTGAAGATTTTAATAGCACAGCGCAAAGATCTATATTTCTCTGAGAACCGCACGTAAATCGGTTTAGCCGTTTAGACATTAATTAAAGACGTTTTTTTCGTGTTACTCACAAAACACCATCAAAAATCAGTTTTTCACTCGCGATTATTATTAGGTGATCCATGATACAATTCAGTATGTTAAAAGATAACACTTCCGAGTTAATTTAAATAATACGATTATTACTTTTATTACAATTATATAAACATATTTTTGTTACATCTTTGTCGTCCTATAATTATTGTGGGAGGCATATTATAACTTTTCTCCTGTATTATTTTGTCTTACCTTGATTTATGGATTCCTGTTGAATGACCAAATTAAACAAAAAGTAAACTGCTTTAATATATTTTTTTACTTCAACCCATAGAATTAAGAATAGTCCAGAAGGAGCGTAGAATCATATTTGAATACATCGAACTGTGTCCAATAACTCCCCCACTCTGGCTTACTTTCGCCGCTCGCATTCGTAAAGTCACCGGGTAATGTTGCTTGATGGGGAAAAAAAAATCATAACACAAATATAAGGTAAAAAAGTAATCTGTTGATTTCTCTAAAATTTTATTGTGCACGGGGAAACATTGATTGACACAACAGAGTAGATAAGTAAAGGGTCATTTAATAAGAGTAATTGAATTAATGAACTTTGAACTTAAAATATAAAACAAATTTTATTTGACATAAAACGGATATTATTATATCATGTTAAATAATAATTTATGTTTTAAATATAATGCCATTCAAATGTCCCCCACGGCGTTGTTTAATCTGAGTCTAATTTTCATTAATTCTTTCAATAGATGAGCAAAGTAGGGTAAAAAAAATACTACCCTGGCAACTCTAATGAAATTTCCATTTCGTGTCTTCGATAATCTGACAGATGGAAAAATAATTAAATTATTAAGTAATACATTTGTTATATACACATTTATTTGCAAATTACAGATGAAATGTGAGTGCATCCTGTTTCTTTAAGATCCTAGCAGTATTTCTAAACTTTAAGGGGACACAACACGGCATAGTTGAATTCAAATCGGGAGTCGCGTACTGAGCGACGTCTACAAAGAAACTAATGGGTCAAAACGTAAACCTACTTATTTATGAGTAGTTGAGTCACCTTCTGTTTGATGTGCATATGCGGTTTCTGGACTTTTCTTAATTCTATGCTTCAACCGTTTTATTTTTAGTAAGTATCAAGCTATTTAGTGGTAAATATGAAAACCCGTTTCTATTCACCCGACCTGATGGAAAATTATTAAAAATTGATAAATCGATATCGAAAATTGAAAGAACAAAAAAGACTGCTACAACACTATTGTAAGCTGTCAAAAGTATCTTCTTATATTGCCTGAACTTGTACTGTACATTTATTAGATACTAGACTAGGTACTCAACTAATTGACACTTCTTACAAAATGCGAACTCACAGAATGTACCTACTTACGTAAATTACAGTTATACTAGCGGACCCGACACCCGACAGACGTTGTCCTGCCCGGATGTTGGCTTGCGTGCTATTAGCTTAGAAAAATATTTTTCATTGATAAGTAGGTTCCTAGGTACTTGTTTTTGATTGAATTTCAAAACTAAAAATTATTTATGTTTTAATATTAAATTTAAGGAGGTACCTAGGTACTTGTTTATGATTGAGTTCCAAAACATTAAATAATTCACTTTCAAATAAATAATTATTTTTGCAAATGTTAAACTCGGCTCTTCTCCCCAACAGGGGTGCACTTTATTAATAAATGCGATTTTCAAACACGTTAATTTCAGTTAATACCATTTTAGTATTACCAACCATCCAGTAAAAATAAATAAATAGGAAGAAATTATAAGGAATGTAAAGAAAAAATCTGATTCGGAGTCATAAAGAACTAATGTTGTTTGTAAACATTCAAAAACAAACTTTTTTTCAACACAAAAAAACATCCTTCCATTTATTTTGTAAATGCATTCTCGTCGAATGCAACCCTGGTAGGGCAATGAAAAAAAGATTTATGCTTGTAACTTTTTTTCACATATTCGATTAAAAATTTTAAATCTACGAACACGCGCAGCGCAAAGATCTACACTTCGCTGAAAACCGCACATAAATCGGTTAAGCCATTCAGTGACATCACACGTACAGAAGAATTATATATAAAAAGATATTATAACAGAACGGGAGAGCTTATATTATGTACTACGAGTTACGAGTATAAATACCTATATGGTACCAACTGCATGATACTTTTAAAGTGTTTGGATTATAATGTATACAAATCATTATAAATAATATTAAAATATATTCGTCCTGATAAACTATTAAATAATGTGCTCAGAGATTCATTTTGATTAAGATTCAAATAAAAGAGTACAGACATAATATTATACACATATAAAATAATAAATATATATTAATATTGTTTTTGATGCTTTGAAAAAATAAAAAATAGCGCCAAAAAAAACTTAACAAAACCGAATAAAATGGTTTAAAATATATTTTAAAGTAGAAAAATAGAGAAAAAAAAAACCAAATAAATTTTAAAATAATCATTCACTTGAATTTATTTGAAACTTTAGAAACAAAAAGTATAACTAAAACAAGATAAAAAATAAAAATAAAAATTAAACAAAACAACTCAAAATTTTTAATTTATATCTACAAAACAAAAATTAAACGTACAACGCATTTAACGATAAATTAAAATACTGAGTTTCTTCTTCTTCTTCTTAATACTAATAATAGTTTTTCTTAAGAAAGTAGGTACGGTGTGGTGGTGAATGGGTTTGTTCTAATGAAAAATAAAGAATTATTTAAATTTGTTGCAACAGAGAGAGAAAACAATTATGAAGGGGAATATGTAAGTCTAGGTATTTACAGGGCTTAGGACCTGTCATTGGCTGGTTTAAGTGACCACTTTACACATTGTGTAATATTCACCATTCTTAATATTGAGTTTTTCTACTGACATTTCTTGGTGGAACTGCATTTGAATTATAATAATAAAAATACTTTTTAGTTTTATTCCAATTTTATTTATAATTATTTTATAAATTTTTAACCAGTGACCGGGTTTCGTCGTGACCGTCACCGTCAGACTGGTGGGAGACTAAACAAATTGCTATGTTATATACAAGTGCAAGCAGGGGTTGTAAATCATGATTTTATATATTTATGTAAATAAAAGAATTAAAATTAAAATCATTTAAGTATTATTATTACTAAGTTTTGTTTGAATGTAATTAATTATTACTAAGTTTTGTTTGAATGTATTTTTGTTTGAATGATATACATTCAAACAAAACTTATATTCTTATAATTGTTATTACCTTATACTTAAATGATTTTAATTTAAATTCTTTTATTTACATAATTATATAAAATCATGATTTACAACCCCTGCTTGCACTTGTATATAACATAGACATTTGTTTAGTCTCCCACCAGTCTGACGATGTCAGTCACGACGAAACCCGGTCACTGGTAAAAAATTTATAAAATAATTATAAATAAAAGTGGAATAAAACTATAAAGTATTTTTATTATTATAATTCACCATTCTGCCTATGTTTGAACATCCAAATTTCCTCAACTTTTCCATCTGTTGACTTTTGTGGAGTAAAAGAGCTGAAACCTTCATCATGTGAGTGAGATTCATCCAGTTGAACCAATTCACCTACTAGGCAACGCCTGAAAACAATTTTCCAATTTTTATACTTCTTCTTTTAACAGGTAGTTAATTCAACAATGTTTTTATTACGTCCAAATGCTTGCAGACTGGCTGAATTTCCTCCAAAGGGAGTTATTCATATTTTAATTTGTTGCAACAGATAGGGAACACATTTTTGAGAGGGGAATATGGAAGTCTAGGCACAGGGCTTGTGACCTGTCCTATGGAATGGTGTTACATAGTGTGTGAAGTGGCTACTAAAACCAGCCAATGACAAGTCATAAGCCCTGTAAATGCCTAGACTTCCGTATTCTCTTCGAAAAAATGTTTTCCCTCTCTGTTGCAACAAATTTAAATATGAATAACTCCCTATGGAGAAAATCCAGCCAATCTGCAAGCATTTGGACATACTCAAAACATTGTTGAATAACGAATTATTTTATTGTTCCAAAATCTACAATTTGCATTTTTAATAATTGATTGTTTTATTTGAATGGCCATTTAATTAGTAAAATTTCTTGAATAAATATTATGAAATTGAACCTTGTATTAGCGTTACTAAAACACTACGGGATGAGTACTTTTGGGTGACTTTATTTAAACAGAATAAAGAATAAATGCTTGTAACACTGCACTGATCAGAAAGTTTTTCATGAATATTTTAAACTGTCCATTATATTATTTTTAAAGAAACTAATTCAACTTTAATTATATGTATTATTATTATGTTAGTAATGTTGCGCATTGTTTCAATGTTTCGTGTGGGTAATTTTCCGGTTAAAAAAAAGGCATGAAGTGATATAAAAATTTAAAGTTTATTGTGTTTTAGAAATATATACTTTATAAAATGTTTTGTTTTTATAATTATTTTTTATTTAAAAAAATACTGTGAGTTGATAAAGAATTAATAAATCATTAAACTAATCGATTACTAGGTATATTTTTGAATCTTGAAACTATTGGGAATAGCTCAATTAGTACAAAGAAGTGTAACACGTGTAAAATTATGTGTATACATGTAATTTATATGAAATAAAAGAAATCACCACGTGTAGGTAAGTACGTTTTCTTTCTTTACTGACGGTCATTTCATTCTGCGCAGTAACGCTGCTGACCCATTGCGCACGAAGGTTTGCTGAATACACAATTGCGCAAGTGAGAATATTTAATAACTAGGTAGGATCGTATAATGATGAAAACGTATGAATCGGAAGTATCGTGTTGATATTGGTCAATAGCCATCGTGGAATTTCTCAAGAAAATGGTTGATAACGAAACAACAGAAAGTAGGTATGACGGTGCAAAATTTTTATGCTAGGTCAACATGGATGTTACAAAGCATTGCAAAACTTGTATTCTTGAAGACCTACTTCCATTACAAATATTATAGTAGTGTTTTTCCTGTTCGAAGATGCCTGACATGACCACAGATTGTCCACAGATTCGCTTCTTATAAGAAGATACGTCTTGTTTAAAGATGCTCCCCTTGTTACAATATACCCAAAATGTTTGAAAATTTCCACCTTTGTCTGAAGATATTCATTTTATCCTTTGCTCTTCATCAGGGGACGCCAACTAGGTCAAACCCGAGGTCTACTTGCTACTGTCCAATGTCCGTGTGATCGACCAATCATCATTTCCTTACCCGCACCCAGTTGTGCATAGGGCAATGCATTTTAACTCTAATTACAGCGTATCTAGATAATTTTTGTTACATAGAATATGTGCATATTTGTGTTTTTCCTTTTTAAAAAAACATTATTATTATTTTTACATCTGAGCATGTTTTTCATTCTTTATTTTAATTCTTAACTTTCAATTACTTACTTAATTTTCTACATTTTTTTACTTTAATTTTAATTTTTAAACAACTTCAATTTATGTATTTTTTTCCTTCTCTTTTTTGTACCTTAATTAATAACCTTACATATAATTAATTTATAATATGGAAACATCACTGGTCCATTAGAGTTAAGTCTTACTGTGTAAAATATAAAACTTTGTAACAGTACTGTATGTTTCCTAAATAAAAAAAAAAAAATAAAAAAAAAAAATAATAATATACGTTTAAGTAAGTCACACGTTTTACGATCCAGTCGAGGAGCTATGATAATATATTGTAGGGTAAAATATAATAAATAAATTATACACACTCTGCCAGGATTTATACCTTGAGCCCCAAGGAATCGAAAATACTTATCAAGGATACTAGTTGTGTAACACCTTTGCTACTTTTTTTCCAACCTCACCATAGGTTTAATAAATAAAAACAATTTTGTTACGCATGAAAATAACTCGTAATTATTATTCTCTTTTAAGCATCCAGTGCTGTATAAGGCACTCTATTAGAACACCAAATGTAGTGTATTTCGATCACCTGTTACGTAAACTAGATAGATATAAAAAACACTCTTTCCTCTATCATTCTTGTTCAAATTATAATGATTTTTTTCATCTATCGATATATTTAACAAGCCCTTTAATTTATTTAAAAATTAATAACTAATCATTCTATCTGGTTGCGATACTCTTCCACTTGCTTTTTAATGATGCTCACGCTTACACACACCTAAACACTTAGTCTCATACAAATACACATAAACACACCCTCTTACATATATTTTTATTTTATTTCATTTATTTATTCAGATATTTAGAACATTACAGAAAAAAGATCCAATTCATTCTAAATACAATAATAGATCACAAATTACAGTAGATAGTTATGTTATTAAAAAATATAACAAAATGGAAAAAGAAAATTTAAAAGTTAGAAAGTGCTTTCCTAAGGGAAGGCCCACTGTCGTGAAATATGTCGACATCCGAGGCGATGCGATTAAGTAGCAAGATTGCTCTACCAACCGGCATAACCATTGACAGGTTGGTTCTGCATCGTGGTAGGTAAAACAATCGATGCTGTCTTTGTCGAAGATAGTTATCAGGTACGAACAGACCTACATCTATCAGAATTTCTGAGTTATCTATGCGACCATTGATCACCTGGAAAAAGTGAATACACTGATAGCCTAGCATCCCCAGTAAAAAGTCGGTTGGGAAGAGCCAAGGATAATATCCACAATCTTTTAGGTACAGATACAGATATGTATACGCACACACTACACACACATTTAAGAATGTACCATAATTTGATATGTATGATTAATATTTAGAAACTTCACTAATTTGTCTTTAACCTTATTTATATTATGTATTTTAAATCATTGTTGATTGTTTAATAATCTTGAAAGTTTTCGTATTTTTGTAACCCTATTATTTTTATCAGTTGCCTTCGAAATAGGCATGTCGCCCGTCGCCATTGACAGTCCTAATGGCAACGATCGACCAGTCGATCGCGATCGGTCGGGTGACCACCCCTGCTCTACATGTTCGAAGATGGCTATTTCAAACAAAGATGTCGATATTGTTCAAAATTTACAAACACCAAAGATGCCCATCGCTTCCTAGACACCGACCATGTTTGAAGATATCTAGTTAATAAATCCATATATATTGAAGATAGTTGTGTTTGTTAATAATTGTAATGTTTTTACGGCTAGCTGGGCGATATGCTGCGGATGTCTCCCGAGAGCCATAACCGCGCTTGCCTGTCCGTGGCTGACAGTTCGTCGGCAGTTTACGTCTGAGTTGCGGGATCCGGACCGCGGGAGGCGGCGCGGGAATTGGCCGCTGACAGAGTCCTGTGGATGGATTTTGTGGATACTATATGCTCCACCTGAGGAGCGGACATGGATTAGATAATTAATGTTTTTATTTCCAGTAGAATTCCTTATTTTCTTACAATTTAATTGTATTACAAATAAAGAAACGTAATCTCTCCATCATTTATATCGGTACACATAGGATGCTGCTGAGGTGCAGTGTATTTTACCAAATGATATCCAAAAAGTAAGTAATATTATTTTTTGATAATACTCGCCAGATCAGTTCACACGAGCACTTAAGAAAATACGCCAGGGACCACCCACATATGTATGATAGGTACACAAATAATATTTTTTAAATCATAATTTTAAACGAATTATTCATGATAAATTTAAGAACAAAAACTAAAATCGAAAAAATCCTGCTTTAAAAAGTTACCTAGCCAAAAATGGCAATCATGCATTAGTCTGCACTTTTGTATTTGTATTTTTATATGTACACGTTATTTGAGGAGCTAATTAAAGCGCTTTATATTTTTAAACACGTGCTGCTATGAAAACTACAAGTCAAAATCAGATTTAATTTATTATAATTAGGATATAAATCATCAATATATCAGTGAAAAGATGGCTAAGTATGATATGTTACTTTTTTAGGCATATTTAGTTATATATATCACCGGATTCATCTTGATGAGATCTACAATCTGGAAATATATGGTATGTCTTCGTTTATTGGATTTGAGAATGTGTCACTTTACAATGTCTATTTTTATATTTCCAAAGATGGAAAATTGAGATATTTTACTTATCAACAAACGACTATTTTTAGCAATGGAGTTATGGTTGACAATTTATGAGGAGACTAAATGCAAAACCACTATTGTCCATGATCACTGTTTTTGGATAGACCAACAAAACTAGCAGCAAAAAGACTATTTCTTTTAAGTTCAATGTGCAACTTGTGCGTGGTATAACAGGTAGCGAAAAGACTATTCGTTTTAAGTTGAATGTGCACATTGAACTTTAAAGAAATAGTCATTTGGCTACTGGTTTTGTTAATCTTCCCATAAATAATGATCATGGACAGTGGTGGTTTTGCATTTAACCCCCTCATATGTCTTGTTTTGCTATCTTTGTTTTAGATGGCAAAATATGATATGTCAAGCATATCTGGATTTCTTGATTTGTCAACCATTACTCTATTTTGAGACGTCTTTTTGAAAGGAATGAAGTAATAAGAGAACGGACGCAACGAACTCTGGTGACAACTGTCATCAAGCGGAAGCGATACGGTTGGTTTGGCCATGTACTGCGGATGCCTCCTGAGAGCCCTAACCACGCTTGCCTACTTTACAAGGCATCGGGTTCTCGGCGTCCTGAACACCCACTGCTGACTATTTGTCGGCAGTTTATGTTAGAACTACGGGATGCGAACCTGACTTGGGAAGATGCACAGGAGCTGATAGCCGACAGAGATGTCTAGAGGATCTTCTTAGATACTATATGCTCCAACTAGGGAGCGGGCATGGAATGATGATGATGACTCTATTTTTAAATATGGTATGTTGAAAGATGACTAAATATGGTATGTCAAACATATCTTGTTTTGCCGTCAATGCTCCAGATGGCTAAATATTCAGTCACGGATGTCTAGAATTTTTTTATAGTTTTGTGTAAATACCCTGTGGTGGTAAAAAATCCGAGACAAAAAGTTCTATGTATATACTGTCACTAGAATTAGGCTTGTAAACTGAAATACCGATTTTTCAAAGGCCTTTAAAATTTCAAATTGCTCCCCTTCAAAATTAATAAAAAGTGACATATCATACTTGGACATCTTTCCAATGATATATAATGTCAGAAAATTTTCCATTCAACAATAAAAAAATCTGATTAAACAAAAAATATTTACGTAAATAACATTACATAAATCTTTTACATGTTGATTTAATACGCACGAGGATAGAATGAATGCAAAATAAGAGCATTTATTCCTACACAAGCTACATCTCAGATAAAGCAACATTGTGTTGTCCTCAACAATTTGAAAAAAAGGAGATAGCAAATCACGATACATATGCAATCACTCATGCATGAAAAAGATGCACATGAAATTTTCTTTGTTCATATTTATTTCATTGTAACTATTATATTTAACTGCAGATTGTAAATGACGAAATTCTTGTAGATATTCGCTTTCTTTCTTTGAAATGTCCTACTGCTAATAGTTTGATAGTCAAACATTGAAAAAAAAAAAGTAAAAATGTTAAAGACACGAAGTAATCTTACAAACTAAATTAATTACGAAATTAACATTATGTGTATTAAAATTAAATATATTATTTTTTAATTATTGTATTGTTCAGTTATTTTATTATTAAGTTGTTTACTTGTGATCCGCTCGTTAAATCTTCTTCTTCTTGCGGTGCCTTGTCAGGTCCCCCCGACGCGACGCGACGTTGGCGATCGCCACAGCGGTCCCGCGCTACTCTTATATTTCGCAGCCAGAACAACTGCTTATTTGATGTACTTGCCATAGTGATTCTTGGTAAAAGAAAACCAGAGTGGTTTCCCGTTGCCTTGGATTTTTCTGTAAGGTTACCTTCCCTTAGCTGGTTGGTTCTGGTTTGGAGGCACCAGAAACTCGCCTTTCGCCCTCATTAAATATGGGTAGTAAATTTAGGTGCTTTGCCGAGAAAAAAAAACTCATAACTATTGATATTTCATTATCTGACAGTAGTAAAAATTTTTAAAAATGTTCTTTCTACTTTCTACTCATTCTACAAATAAAATTGTATTTACGAATATGTTTGTTTTTCACAGTTTTAACG
The DNA here is from genome assembly GCF_059751315.1 of Micrasema longulum. NCBI lineage: Eukaryota > Metazoa > Arthropoda > Insecta > Trichoptera > Brachycentridae > Micrasema > Micrasema longulum. Next base: position 191,581 of record NW_028277388.1, on the reverse strand, counting down.
AACTACTACTACTACCATCACGCCATTTTGCAGTAAGGGAAGGCAGAGAGATTAGATCTCCACACAGGTCTATCCTGGCATAAATTTCTAACTTCTGCTACATTCATACATGCCCTTCGGTTCTGCCTGCTTTTGAAATGACCAGACTTAAGATTTTGGTTTATCTGATCATGCCACGCCTTCCTTAGTCGTCCTCGTCTCACGTTACCGTTCATTTTCGCCATATTTTTATTTTATATTTGTTTAACCATTATTTCGTCATTCATTCGTTCTACATGACCAAACCATATCAGAGACCATTTCTTAATCTTATCAATTATACCTGACTCAGATTTACACTCTCGCCTGATTTCATCATTCGTAACCCTGTCATACATTGATGGGAAATCAACACATTCGTCTAAGAGATCGCGTTTCGACCGTGTTTACTCGGCTTTCATCCTTCCTCTGCCAGTTCCATGTTTGACTTCCATACATAAGTGTTGGGACTTAAACTCCGCTGTGCACTCCCAGTTTAGCTTCGATTGACATATTCTTATTAGCAATTACTGTGCATAGTGCGCCGTTCATTTTGTTGCCCGCATTCACTCTCCTTTCAACATATTTTTCTACTCTTTCATATCTTGAAAACATATTTTCCAGATATACAAATTCTTCTACTTGTTCAAGACATTCGTTCTTTAGATATATCATGCAGTCAGTAACCTCACTTCCCCTTTCAAATACCATCAATTTCGACTTACTTTCGTTCATCACCAATTCGCTCTCCAGGCATACATCATTCATTCTAGAGACTATTTGTTACAAATCCTCCTCGCTGCTTGCCAAAAGAACTGCATAATTAGCGTACAACAAGCATTTGACTGAAAAATTATCCATTTTTACTCCAATACCATTACATTAATTTATTTGTCCATGCTTAGATTAAACAACCATGGTGACATTACACATTCGTATTTTATGCCTTTTGAAATCGCAAACCAAGATGTGAATCTCCCATTAACTCTTACACACGCTGAACTCTCCTCATAGAGAGATGATACTGCATGTATAGGATAATTGTTTACTCCATACTTTTCCAACACGTCCTACGATTTCATTCTATCTACTTTGTCATACGCTTTTTGCAAATCAACAAATGCGCAGAATAGTTTTTGACGTGTCAAAAACTTTTTCGCTAGCGTTCGCAGCGCAAAAAATTGATACGTGCATCCACGTCCACTCATAAAGGCTCCATGCACGTCCCGCACTTTATCTTTCGTCACCTTTCTTATTCTTTCAATTATAATTTTCCCATTCAGCTCACCGACAGAACTCATAACTCATATTTTTTACACAAAACACAGTTTAAAAGCGTTTACACAAAATTAAAGCATTTTTTTATCACGCATGATGGCACACTTCTGCGTTAAATCACGTGCGATCATGATGAAAGTCCGTTAGATGATAAAAGCACGGAGGGTAATTATTCACGGATTTAAATGCCATTTTCTTTGCGCGAGTAGCGTAGATATTTTATTATTCGCCATTGAATCTAAAGCGATGTTTATAAAAGCAATCAATTTCCCAATATTTTTTTTCATCTTAAAAATAGATGCTCAGAATTTTCTTTGCTGTCGAAAATATTTAATTGTCAATTTTTATTATGATTATGATTATCATAAAAGTATTTACTAACTCATTTATTATTTCTTAAACTTTTATCGTGAAAAACAGACAATATAATTTTTTCATTGTGTTTGCACAATACTTTGTTATGATACTTCTTTATTGGCACATAATATTAAGTTATTCATGTTATGAGTAATATCACGTAAATATTTGTTGTGTTTCTCAACCATTCATAAATTCCGCAAAGCTGTTTCAGTGTTAGGTACTGCGATAATGACTCACAAAAAGAAATTTGTCGCTTGACTATGAATAGCTTGTTTAACTACAGTAGAACTCAATTTATCATAAATCCAGCCATCCGAATTTGCCAAATAACCGAATCGTTACCAAGAAATAAAAAATAAAAGACATGTTATTTTAACAATATTCGTCAAAGGAATTAATTTTGCTGGACTGGAATTGTCGCTGTATTATTTTAGAAGCAATAAAAAGTTTTCTTACAGAAAAAATTGCGTTTTCTATCAAAACATTGCCTTAAGGACTGATAAAAAGTTAAAAAATCTTCCGATGTAGTCATTTAAAAACGCAGATTTTCAAAATCGCGCAATTAAAAAAATTAATTAAGCTGCTGAAAATGTGGAAGTCTTGTGTCCATTTACAGAACTTATGCTCTGTAATTGACTGGGTTAAGTCATCGCTTTAAACACTGTGCAACATTAACAGTTCAGTCTATAGGTACAGTAGAACTCGCAGTACAGTACAGTAGAAATCCGAATAGCTTTCAGAATTTCAGAAAAAAAAGTTAAGATTGAAACATACTGACTTTGGCTGCTTACTTTGACCGAGATATTCAGCAAGTAATTACTTTAATTTACAGTACGGTACGTACATACTGTACTAATGTACAGCACTTGTAACTACGCTTAACATGTAAAAGTGCTGCCCTTTCATTTAATTGATTGAAATCTCATTTTACATTTTCAATCATTCATTTTTATTTTCAATATACATGCAGTACCTAATTAGTTAAAATATAATTTTGTTCGGAAAAAAATCAATTATCAAAATTATTGATTATCCTAATGGGGTCCAGTCCCAATTGATTCGGATAATTGGAGTTCTACTGTACATAGTTGACTTGGTATTGTATTTTTCGATTCTCTGTATACATTTAGTTAGAAGATCACAAACTCATACGTGTTGGTTTACTATAGATTATGAAAGTATAGAAAAAACTAGCGATATCTATTATCGGAAAGAGTTAAGTTTTTTCGTAGAAAAAAATAATATACAATAAATTTGTTTTCGAGATAAACAACGGCGAGAATTTTAGATCCCAATTTAAAAAAATATTGTGTTCGTGAATATCGACGCGTCAATTTGTATTGAAAATTTATTGGGCAGCATCACAATAGCATCATTCTCTTTCCACACCTAATGGTGCATAGGACACTGTATTAGTACACCAATCGCAGCGCATCTTGATCATTATACATAAAGGTACGCTCTTACGCTTCAGGTACCAGTCCAGGGACTATGAAATATTCTACTGTGAAAACACCCTTTAAAATAAATATGTCACGTCAACCATGCCGGAAATCGAACCTGAGACCTCTTGCACGGTTGGCAAACGCGCTGAGCATTACACTACGAGGCCTTGCATCAAAATACACTAACGCGTTTCTTCCGTATGCTTTGAGTGTAGGCCCCGTCTATAGTTGATTTTTTTTTTAACAATGAACCGTGCAATCTTGTATATTTTGATGGTATATGTATTGTCACGTCATTATCTAAAGTGCTTACGCTAATCCCTAAAACCCCCTCAAATGAGTGGCATGAGTCATGACTCATGACACAATTAAGTGTTTAAAAGATCAGACGCACAAAAAATGTTAAGTTGGAATAAGTTTAGAGTTAAATTAATAGTTTTTGCCTTATTGTTAAAATTGACAAAATGGGTTGCATGAGAAGAGAAACCCATTTTGACCCGAAAAACTTTAAACTTATTTTTTATGGTGCAAGTAACCCTAAGCCTATTCTTTTCGCCCCCGGTTGTATGTTCGTTATGACTTTGTAAAGAATGTAGAAATAAAAAAAACGAATACAGCATTCTCCAGTGAATTGATCGTAGGTCGTGCGGTTGGCTGGATCACGTACAGCAGATGCCTCGCGAGTTCCAAGGCATTGTGGTCTAAACGTTTTAGACGTCCGCTGCTGACTGCTGACGTGCTGACAGATCCTCGGCAGTTTATGTTCTGTCAACAATATTTTACGCATCTATGTCATAATTTTTGTACACACGAATTGAATTCCACTCCACAAAGAGATATCAAGATTGAAAAATATGAAAGAAGTAAAAAAAAAGTATTTCCCGGAGTTGCCTAGACGGTGAAATACTTCATCCCAATCTTACCCACATTAATAAAGGTTTCAGCTCTTTTACTTCACAAAAGTCAATGAACAGCGAGTATTGTAAACGCTGTCATATCCGAAACCACGATGAACGTGTATGACCAAGAAGAAATTCTTACTTTTTAATGACTTTTAGTACGTTTTTAAATTTTTAATGTTATTTCCACTTATGTAAATATTGACTAGATACTTTTAACATTACTTTGTTACTTTTGTTTTAAGTTTAATTGAATTTTGACTGCTTTCAGTTATTTTTTTCCCTCATTATATTATCGTACTCGAAAAAATATAAATAGTTCATTGATAACCTTAACATGTCATACAATATTGAAACTTCACTGGTCCATTAGTATTAAATCTAATTTTGTATACTATAAAACAATGTAATTATTCTGAATGTTTCACATGCAAAAAAATATTAAGAAGCGCTTCAAAACTTTAAAAAAATACAATTTTAAAAACCGAATGATAGCTTACTTCTTCATGGGGGGAAACAAAAGATCAGAGAGGGTAGCTAGCTCTGTGTTCTCTAGAAGTAAGCAACCGTATGGTTTTTAATGTTTTTTTAAAAAATACTTCTAAATTATTATTTTTTTAATTGATTCAATTTATTCATCTTTTTTCCATTAAAAACTATCATTAATAATAAAAATAAATGTGACCTCACTGGGGTTACGCGTCCCGAGGACACTTAACAATCTACTTTTTAAAAATATTTTTACATTTGCGAATAAACAAAGAAAACTTATAAACAGAGATAATTAACAAAATGTTCAGACAGTTTTAGACACTACGTATTTATGATTATAATTAATTTATATACGTCTATATTACTTATATTACAAAACGCACAATGAAAGAACAAAAACATAACACAAACTATACATTTGTGGAGCAACGACAAGCGCCGTGGCGCAGTTGGTTAAACGGCCAACTGCGAAACTGGCGCCGCGGGTTCGATTCCCGCCAGTTGCTAGAAAAAAATCTAAGAAACATTTTTTCTAAATTGGTCTGGGTGTTGTGGTGTATTTTACATTACCTCCTTCCATATCCCTTCTATCCCACCTGCTGACAAGCCTACAAATAGAGGTTTAGCGGGTTATTCCTTAAAAAAATAAAAAATTGATTCAATTTTGATTTGGGCGAATGCGACAATCCATTTTACTTCTACCTAGCTCTACTATCCATTTTTTTAAAGCCTTTTTGAACATTTTCTGGTTACTAATTGCTTTAATAGATAGTGGAAGTAGCTTATAGATTTTAATTGAATAATACTCAAAATACGTCATCTTGCTCATGCTGATCATTGTGGTTTCTGGAAAAGGGTTTATGAAATAGGCAAAATGGTCAATGTTAAACAGTGCATAATTTAGATCTAAATTTGTTGCAACAAAGAAGAAATATGAAATTATAAGCATTTACAGGGCTTAAGACCTGTTATTAGTTGGTTTAAGTGGCCACTTTACACACTGTGTAAGATTCACCATTCCGCCCATGTTTAAATATTAACATTTCTCAAACTCCTCCATCTGTTGACTTTTGTGAAGTAAAAGAGCTGAAACCTTCATTTTGAGAGTAAGATTCATCCGACTGAACCAATTCACAAACTAGGCAACGCCTGAAAACAATTTTCCAATTTTATAATTGTTCTTATACCAGTTAGTTTAATCAACAATGTTTCGAGTATGGAGGAAATCCAGCCTGTTTGCAATCATTTGGACTTACTCAAAACTTTATTGAGTGCATAATTTGATCGATCATGTAAACCAGCTATGAAAGGTACATTCCCCTCTATATTCTTATATTTCCATTTTTTCTTCTCAAAAATGTTCTTCATCCATATTTTAGAATGTCAGTTTACTTGACGCGGGCCTGTTGAAGCCACAGGAGTTGGCAGCTGAAAGAAAGGCATGAAGGCTGCTTGTGGACGACATTTGCTCCAAATCGGGAGTGGAGACTAAATGACGATTATTTTGATTCAGCCATGATTCATGAAAAAAGGTATAATTACGTTGTACAATTGTGCCATTTCAACATCGATGGTTCTGTCATAAGTTTTGGTGATGACACCGTTCTATTATTTAAAGATAAGATATGGAATGGAACATATGTGAAAGCCGAAAAATATCTTAATGTAGTAAAGGCGTGGCTAGATACTAATTACTCAACTCTTTATAAATCTAAAACTAATTTCATTCCATTTCAAATCAGTACTAGAAACTATTCACAAAGTGCTTATCTTAACATCAAATTACATAATAATAATTGTCTTAATAGTATTTATTGTAATTGCCCAATATTGAACAGGGCAGATAATGTCAGATACTTAGGAGTAATTATTGATATAAATTTAAAGTGGGAACAGAAGATTGAAAATATTACAAATAAACTTAAAAGATTAACGTATGTATTTAAAACAATTCGAAATATAATTAACTTAAAAGAATTTTTAAAGATTTATTTTGCATTGTGTCAATCAATTTTGAAGTATGGTATAATCGGATGAAGTGGTGCGAGTAGCACAGTTTTAAATAGTGTATTTGTTGCAAAAAAATCCATAGTTAAAATAATACTTAGAGTCCCGATACAGACATCTATTGAAGACATATTTCACAATTCACAACTTATGACACCAAAGCAATTTATACGCTAAAACAATACTCGCTAACAGATTCAATAACTATTATTACTCAAATGAAACCTCAACAATAGAACACGTACAAATAATACAATATAATCACTAGATCAACACAAAGACAACTTAAACAAATACAAACTAATACCACTTTCGGACGAAGGAATTTGGAGTATTATGCAATTAAACTCTATAACCTACTTTCATTTTCCATTAAAACTATTAGAGACGAAAAAATGTTTTAAAATACTATAAAAAATGGATAGTGGAGCTTGGTAGAAGTAAAATGGATTGTCTTATTCGCCCAAACCAATATTGAATCACCTGCTCCACAAACATACGGTTTAAGTTATGTTTTTTTTCTTTTATTGTGCATTTTATAATAAAAATATTATAGGTATACAAACATTACATATAAACATAAATACGTAGTGTTTAAAACTGTCTGAAAATTTTGTTTTTGCTCTCTGTGTATTAAAGTAAATAAAAAAATATAAAAAAACTGTTAAGTGTCCCCGGTACGCGTGACCCCAGAGAGATCACATTATTTTTATTATCAATAATTGATTATAATATGAAAAAAAATAAAATAATAATAAATAAATAAGTTTATTTACATTTGCTAATGAAGGCCCTTTTATTTTTAATAGCACTACATCATCAAATGACAAATTGTATCACGCGCATTGTCGCTGTAAATAAGAATTAAGAACTAAGCCACGATTATGATCCAGTCATAAATCGTGTCAATCAATATGGATTGATCGAACGTGGTCGATAGAAAAACACGATAAAACTCTGATGAATCAAAAAATGCATTTATAATTCTTACGTGTGCTACGAAAATATTATTTAGTTGATACGTACATAGTATCCCAAAACCACACAAGTCAACTGATATTTAAAAAAATGTTGCTATCTTGAATAATGGTTGAACTGTATTAATTTATTATTTAACCAAAATTAAATTACTATGATTTAGTCGCCTCGTGGTCAAATGGTCAGCGCGCATGCCTATCATGCAAGAAGTCTCAGATTCGATTCTCGGCATGGTCAACATGAAGTATTTATTTGAAAATGCGATTTTACTAGTGACTAACCGAAGTTTCGATTTCGGTTTCGGCCAATAAAACGAGTTTCAGCCGCGGTTTCAGATTCGGCCAAAAATTTACCGAAACTTCGGCTTAGCCGAAATCTGCGGTCGGTATGTGTCAGGTTACATTATTGTCCTCACGCGACGGACATGCGTTATTATTCTCCCCACCACCGATTTTAAATATTTTTTTAAAAGCAGACATTTGACAGTTTATTTTATTTTTTTATGGAAGTATCCCAAATATACAATACTATTATTTTTTAAAAAAAAAAACACAATTTTGCCGTCATAAGAAAGAAGGACGTTTCTACATAAAACAACAAACGGAGAAAATAAATATTTTGTAACTCTGGGATTGAAAATTCGCTGTGTTAAAAATACTACAAAAATTAAGTACATAAATTATTATGCGACAGTATGTATTATGGTTTGCCCTAAAGAAATATATATATACTAATTTTAATAAATTTTACGTTATATATTTCAAAATTAACATTTTCCTCTTCTTTTTAGCTAAAAAAAATACAAGAAAATATGTTATACTTCAATGAAAAGACGTTTCTAGCTAGAAACGCCCTTTTTATTTAGTAATTAAGTAAACGTCTTTCTTTTTTAGTGTTAATATGCCAATTAATTCTACTCAACTAAATAAAATAGACGTTACTGGCCATTTACTGTTTTTTAAACTATTAACGGTTACCTAATAATCAATTAACTTTGAAATTACCAGCAGATCTTAAAGTTAATTGAAAACAAGTAGGTACATTAATTTCTGATGTTTTTAGAAACGGAATAGAAGAAAAAATAAATATTTTTATCAGTCTTTAATAATTATATACGTCAGAACAGCCTTTTATATTTAGTAATCTTCAAGACTTTTTTGCAGTTTAGTCTCATTTATTAGTGGAAAAAATATGGTTGTGGTTATTTTAGGAAGATAGATGTATTTTGAATAGATGCGTATTTTTTCCTGATTCCGAATATGTATTTAACTCATTTTCGAAAAAATGTTAGATGCGTCCTTTATTCTTATGACTGCAGAATTAGATACATTGGATTGTTGTCCATTCGAATAATTAGTTAATGTATTGCCATTGTTTAACATAACAAATAAAAACTAGACTAATTTTGTGATGTTCTGATTATAGTTAGTAGTAGTTAAGATCTTTCATATTTATATTTTTTGTAATTCCTTCATAGTTAATAAGCGTATATTTCATTTCATTTCACTTCATTTCACTTCATTTCACTTCATTTCACTTCATTTCACTTCATTTCCCTTCATTTCCCTTCATTTAACTTCATTTCCCTTCATTTCCCTTCATTTTCCTTCATTTTACTTCATTTCACTTCACTTCCCTTCATTTCACTTCATTTCACTTCATTTTATTTTATTTTGTTTCATTTTATTTTATTTGGGAAAACAACAGTTCTACATAAGTACATATTTATAGTAAACTAACAAATATAGTGTATGAACTCAGAACTAATAATAGATTTTCACAAAGTGTGCAAACTTAGTCAAGAAAACATAGGTAGAAAAAAAAGTAATTAAAAACAAAGTTATTTATTTATTTATTCATTTAAAATTACAAAATTAAATATTTATGAACTTATTAAGGCTTTTTAGGCTATGCCCGTGTCAAGCCACAATAAATAACAATAAAAATACATAGTAAAATTAATTAGATCAAATTATAATGACATAGAATCACAATCTAGAAAAAAAGGTAAATGTATTAAATAATCAAATTCCAAAGAATACAATTCAAAAAAGATAATCAGAAATAATACGTTGTTATATGTACGTATTTATTTAAAATACGCATTTTTTATTAGCAACATGATACATACATTTATTGAGTACCGAGACTCAGCTTGAGCAAGAACGGCCTATGCCTGTGAACTTGCCCCGACTCGATGGAAAATCCGTGTTGAGTCGAGGCATATTATATAAGCGGTTACAGACTGTTTACCTATTAGACATAAACATCTGACAAAAGATTGGTAAATAAAGATGTTCTATTTAAAATATCTCACAATACTTGTGGGTGCACAGGATATCTTGAAATAGGACCAAAATATATTATTGTCGGCAGATCATGTGACGCTGGTATTACGTTAAGCCAACGGATGGCAAACAAAAACGTATCTAATATTAACCGACTGAAACAAGATTTTCAGTCAAAGCCGAAACAGAATTTCGGCTTCTATTCTGGTTTCGGGGGAAGTCGAAACCGAAACATATTCAAATACATTTAAAGTCACACAAAAAGCCCGAAATTAGACGTTTTTATTGTTAAACCACACGGGTTCATTAAAATAAGTGTTTAAAGACATAAAATTTCTTTATTTTTAGCGTTTATAGGTTTTACTGAGAACACTCGCCGGCTGAAAACTGAAACAAACTAAACACAGGTCACAGGTCACGCGGCCGAGTCACGAGCCGTAAGGTGCATCCGAGTAAAGCCGAACGTAATCCGACTCATACCGACCTCAGGTATCGGCTGAACCGAAACTGAAACTTCGGGCATCTAATTAATTATTAGGTCCTAATACATAATGCTTGGCAAAGAATCCTCAGTATACGATACAATAAATTGAATATTTAATATTATTTTAATTTTTTTGTTTTTTCAAATTGGATACATATATTTATGTTTTCCCATTACGTAAAAGAAAAAAACAATTCTTGTGTACATAATGGGGGATTGACGTCTTACAGTAATTTGTTATTTTTATTTTTAATTATTTATGTTTTATTTATTTATTTACTTATTAGTAGTTTATTAAGCATTTTTTGAGACATAAGTCCCAACTCCATATTATATGGAACAAAAAAAGAATTTCGCAAGTAGTGAAATTTTGCACCGAAAATAAACTATTTTACTCGGATAAAAAACATTTTATTCCTACAATAAAAGGTCCTGAAACTCTAACATTATTTAAATTGTTGTTTTGAACAAACACAAAAAATAAATAATCACCCAGATCGAAATATAATTTGTTTTGAAAATTCAAAACGACTCAATGCATGTTTTAGAATTATTTTATAATTATTTGCTGCTTTTTAAAGTACCTTGGTATCTCCTTAGATGTTAGCCACATTACATACCTTTTATTTGTAATAAATAAATAAATCTAGTGTACGTAATACTACGTACGATATACATCAATGAAAATAAAGTAAACATAATATGGCACTTCTTCAGTTAATCCGAGTTTTTGATCACATGAATAATAAGTATGTAATAATATTTGAGCAACACGAATAGCCGAGTGTTAATGATAAAAACTTAATACTTCCTAATTTTCCACTTGTAATGAAAACTTATAATAACTTCGTTATATATTTTGTAAAGTAATTCATGTTAAATAAAAATTAAGTCAGCTGTCTCGTTTTATGAAAGAGTTTTATCGGAAACGTAGCCAACAACTGGTAGACAGGTCATTGTTCTGTGTAAATTTTAAATGTAGTTTATTGCGCAGATCTGACGATAGAGTAATTTTAAATAATTAATCATTCTAATTTAAAAGCGTTGAAATTTTCCATGTTGATTTTTTAGGCTAACGCCTAAAACGATTTCAGAAACACAGCAATAAATATATTTTTAAAAATACATGTGTCTTGTGAAAAAAAACAGGTAATAAATAATTCTGATCCTTATTAGTACGCTATAAATTAAATAAATACAAACTGATAGTGCGAATAATAACCGCCATATTATTGTTTATCAAAAAGTATTAAGATTCATTATACCCACAAATTAAGGATAATGATATAAGACTTAAAGTAAATAAAACAAATTAATTATTTTATTGTGTTTTAACAACATTTAAAGAAGTTTACCGTTTTAAACATTGGCACGTAAACCTTTTTGATTGGTTTGAATAAAATGAACATTCGCGTGATCGGACATCATGCGACTTGCGACATTATTACCTATTATTTTCATAAAACTTTTTAATTTATTGGATGTAGGTATTGTTCTATAATTAATTAACTTTAAATGAGCAGGAGGGAATCGTAAACTACGAAATAATTGACCGATAATAAAGTGATTCCATCAGATTTGTTTTTTCTTATAAGACACAGCAGTAAAAACAAAAAGCAGCTATAACACTAAAAAGTAAGTAAAGATCTTAAAATGGTTTCATATTCATAATCTATTCCAAATTCAGTAGATTGCGATACTATGTAAGCGTGAAATATGAAAAATTAATAAGTTATTAATATAAACAAACAAATACGAAGGTAAGAAGTAAAATAACAATACCATACGAGTATACTTACCTTTATACTGACGGTGGAAAGGAAAAGGTTACTAAGCGACATGTAGCAACTTTACAGAAGAGCTGATTAAAGTTTTTTTTTAATGAATAAAAAATCGCATATAATATACTCGTACGTATAATTTTGGCGTGATTTTTACATAATCTAAATAAAAATTAAAAATACGAGATTAAAACTTTTTCCTTTCCGCCGCTGCGTTGATATAAATTAACTACATACCCCGCTTCCTTTACTTATGGTATCCGTGATCCAGGGGCGAATGCTCCTTATAATCGATTACATGCAGCTTACCATATTTTTTTGACATCGTAAGTAATGTTTTATAATACTGTAGTATTATTAGGAAAAAACACATCACCAAAAAAATATATTACTTTTCTTGGGTAAGTAAATTTATATATTCCTTTATTCCATACAGCGACCAGTTGCGCCTCTATTGGCCAAAATTATTACTACTGGATTACACGAGATTACTCTGCTCACTTTAAAATCACTAATTCAAATACGTCTTAAACCTAAAACTTTAGAATCTCGTTCGAAAAATTACACTTGCGATTACAGTAAAATCTTGCAGCTTTCATTAATGCAATTTAGTCTTTCAATACTTTTTCATAAGGGCTAGTATTCTTTAAAATACATCAATTTTACTTACGACAGTCTAAAGGAGGTGACAATATACGCACTCGTTATGTGTGAGAAAGAGATAACGAATATATTTTGCATGTCGTAAGTAATTTAGCATACTTGTGTTTCGGTGGTTTGAAAGTAAATTTGCTTTAAAATTTTAATATATTTATATTTTAATCGAAACGAATTGATATTTTAATCCATAATATAGTATAAATCCTTTAGTGGGTTTTAAAAAAAACAAAGATTCGCTAATTATTTTTTGATTGTAATTCGTTTTTGTGCATACGATGACAGTTGAATATTGTAGGTTATTCTTTAGAATCCATTTAAACTTTTAAAATTTAGTTAGAGTTATGATAAAAACGTTACTAGTGTATAGCGTTAAGAATAAATATATATGAAGAATTATAACATGTATAACTTATGTAAATAATTATGTTTTGTAAATAATAATGTGATATAAAAGTCGATGAAACAATGATTCTTAAAACGTAATTTATGTTTTGTTTGGTGAACTATCGTACTCGGTAAGGAATACTTTAAAATTATTTAATTATTATGATTTATTAAGAAATAGTGTTTTATTTAAAGACAAGTTATGGCTGACTTAACCAAAGATGCACTGGTGCGCTAATGAATTATCCAGTTTATTTATGACTTTTTCGACACCTAGCCGAAAACGCGAAATAGCTGCGCGGTTGGGTCGTTGCTTTCTAACGATGAAGGCGGGGGTTCGAGTCCTCAGGGGTTATAATTTTTTTTTGCAATTATGTTTTTTTAAATTGTATTTTTTAAATCAAATGTTTGTGCTACATTAGAAAATATTTTTACTGAAACTATTAGCCGCTGGAGCCATTTGTTAGGAATTATTTATTAAATATAAAATTGACTTATTTTTTACATGCCATACTACAGCTATGGACATTTTATCAGAATTGTTATAGCTTACCAACTTAAAAACTCACCGCTCGCCACTGCCGTGATCAGGCACATATGTGGTTCAGTTCATATCTTCATGAAAGAGAATATGCAGTTGAGTTCCAGGGTAATAGCTCATCCAACTTTAGGTGTCTACTGGAGTACCCAAAGGATCAGTACTCGGACCACTCCTCTATCTTCTGTACACTAAAGATAGAGAGAATATTATCAAAGAATGTGGATTTTGGTCTCACTGCTATGCAGATGATACACAGATTTATTTTTAGTGTAATCCGAGCGAGAGAAATGTGCTTGTTAATTTGATTAATGGATGCATTGAGAAAATAGGGAACTGGATGGCTAAAATTAGACTAACACTTAACCCATCTAAGCCGGAACAACTATGAATGGCTTCAGCCAGACGACAGAATTTGATTCAGGATTCGGCACTACCCGATGTAAGGAGTACCGCTTTACTCACCACTAAACTACTGGGAGTCTTCCTTAATTCTGACCTTTCTCTTGACGCTCAAATTAGTAGAACGATAAGTTCATGCTTTTACCAGCTGAGACAGATTAAATGCAAACGCAAAAATTTGCCAATGATGACGCCCGTCAATAAATAAATAAGTTTGTAGTGTCTAGAGTCGATTATTGTAATGGTATCTACGCAGGTCTATCAATGAATAAAATGACTCGCCTACAGTCTGTATTGAATGCCGCAGCGAGACTTATTTTTGGAATTTCTAAGTTCAGTCAAATCACGCCACTAATTTGGGAATTACACTGGCTACGTTTTCCACAGAGGGTGGAATACAAACTCTGTTGGCTTATGTATAAGTCACTGCACAACTCTACTCCAGAATATCTAAGGGAACTCTGCATTCCAGATGAACTAGCTGACAGACGTCTTTCGCTTAGATCAGCTACATTTACGTTGAAAGGAAAAGTTTTATTCCGAAACTGTGAGAGTGAAGTGATGTTTTGGAAGAAACTTAAAACCCACCTGTTCTCTAAATCATTTGAATAAATCCTTAGCATGTGGTGACAAAGTACATTGTTTTCTTTATATAATCACTTTGTAAAGCGCCCTTGAGGTACTTTATTACGAAAATGGCGCTGTATAAGTTATCAATAATAATAATAATAATAATAATAATAATAATAATAATAATAATAATAATAATACATATTTTTATGCACGCACGCCAATTATCATTATTCGTCTGAAAATTGAAGATACATATGCATAAAGATTATAACTGTCAAATATTCATTGCATCCTACATGCCACTGTTGACTAAACTTCTCGATTACCTACAATTTTTAACTTTCCAAACGGGTCCGTCAATTAATTTTCTTCACTCGTACCAATTTGATCGACTTAAGTTCAAAGTTACAATAATTATTATTCTACAAACCGACTTCGTCATTATTCAATAACCGTGACGAGATAGAATTGATAAATTGGTGACCAGAAGATATTTAT
Source organism: Micrasema longulum (assembly GCF_059751315.1). Taxonomy (NCBI): domain Eukaryota; kingdom Metazoa; phylum Arthropoda; class Insecta; order Trichoptera; family Brachycentridae; genus Micrasema; species Micrasema longulum. Next base: position 176,496 of record NW_028277388.1, on the reverse strand, counting down.
GAGATATTAATAACATTCAATATCTTTTTATGCTGAATACAATATTGTGCTACAAAACTTGCTATGTCATCCTAAATATGTAAAACAGAATCACCCAAAGTTCACAAACTGTTTTTAGAATTTCCAAGACATTCTGTAATTCTTAAAAACCAACAAGCATTGATAATAAATAAAAAGTTTAGCAAAAAATAACTTACCCAGTGTTAAGTAAATAACATCATTTATCGATACTATTCCTGGCCGATTACCTTTTGTTCCCATCCTTCCTTTGACCCATCCTTATGGTACCTACCTAACATCAAGAGAGAAGATATTCAAAATTAGAAGATTCGGATTTAGAACAAAAACCAAACAACATTTTTGACTTAACATAAAATCGGATAAAAAGTGGTTGGAATCGTCGCGCGTCGTGGAAAATATTGTTATATTTTATAGTTCATTTTGTCATCCAGTGCCAGAAATTGAAGAACATTCAGACCACATTAAAGGTAGGTATCCATTCCATATTCCTATCCTTTCTCAAATATTTCCCAATTCACAAAACTGAATGAAATTCGATTTTCATTTACAGTCCGCCTTTTCGTTAACACCCAGACATCTATAACCCTTAGACAACAGCTGGGGGCGCGATGCAGAAGCTTGGGTGAAGATCTATGCGACATCCCATCGGTGATAGGTAATAAAGAACTCACACGAGAGGTAGTATTATACATGATCAATATAGTGCAGGCTATTGGTAAAATAAACCAAAGTAGGGAAGAAAATGCCGAACACTCCTCCAGTGGAACGGAAGGCCTGTTGACTACTGCCAACAGGCCGGCTTCTCCTGAAGAGTTTTGAGTTGTTTCCTCTCCACATAAGCAAATGCTGAGAAGTTCCTGATTGGCCCACATTGCAGACTTAAATAAGTAAGCGAGACTTAAAGCTAATGAAGGAAGCTACTCCTGGAGCTATCCCAGGATTTCACCATCAGGCTAGATTCCAAATTTTGCGGTGCAGCGAGCGGAAAAATACAAATATTCATTAAATTATAAAAAAAAAAAAAAATGATAATAAAGTATTTGTCCTTGTGTGTCTTGCTGCTGCGTAGCGTATTTGAAGGACGCTATATACATGTCATTCATTTACTCTATGCAGTCATGTTGAGCACCGCGCCGGGTATATCACGCACAAGAACAAGGCCATAAGCCCCGCTATCAGAATAGTGCACGCCAAATGGAGATTCACGAAAATCATTTTACCACTGAATAGTGAAGAAAAGCCGGTAATGCAAGTTTCCGACATGTTTTTAATTTATGTCCCTCTTTTGTAGGAAAAGTATACAAAATAGTTTTTCTCAAGTATGTGTGCCTTACAAACGAGCACAATTCGTTGTTAACAGGTGTTTCTTATATCGTCTTGTAGTCGATAATGGAAACAAGATCAGGCGATATTAGAAACCCACTTATGGAAAATTCTCTCAAGAGTTACTTGCTAGTTTTCTTAAACCAGCAATGTTACAAAGAAGACTATTTTTTGTAATATTCACTGAATTTGCAGGTTAATGTTCATACCAAGGAGGCTTTTATACAGATAAATAGTTAGGGTAGGCGATATTTGGGACACTCACCCTACGCGATACTTATCTTATTATTTTATAGTGTAGCCGTAAATTATAAGAAGTTTTGCTTATAATGTACGTACATATTCAGAATTTATACTTATTATTCTTTTTATCTACTTAAGTAGGTTTGTGACCGTTTATCTGTCTTTGTCCTTTTATACGAGTTAATGCTAATTTAAAGATTTGTCTACTTTTTATATAAGATCTAGTTTTTTTTTGTAAAACGAAATATTACTCATAAAACTATATTATCTTTAAAAAAAATAACCAATTAAAAAAATCTTACATTATTTGTGCATACTGTTTATAAATCTGAATTTAGCACCCGTTAGTTGTGAAAAACCAAAAGTTTAAGGGAAACATTGATCCTATGTATAACGTATTTTAAGTATCATATCTTTCAGTTCAATTATTTTTTTATTTTATTTGGGAAATCAACAGATCTACATACATATTTATAGTAAACAAACAGATAAAGTGTATAAACTCAGAACTAATAACAGATTTCCACAAAGTATCCAAAGTTAGTAAAGAAAATATCGTCGTTTCACATCAAATATGGACCTATGACTCGGAGCACATTCTGAGAAAATCATCTAAATGCGACTTTTTGGCACAAAGTAATTAATATTTTAAATAAATAAATTACTTTATTGAAAAATACTGTATTTTTCCTACTTCACAGAAGTGTTATTTTCGGCTTAGTTTCTTTTTTAAATCGTTTTTATCGATTTTCTCAGAATGTGCTCCGATTCACATGGCCCATATTTAATGTGCAACGACGATATATTACATATTAAATAAATACATATAAGTTTATACATATAAAAATGTTATTTTCATGTACTCGTAAATATTTTTCAATAATCAAAGAATTTTTATTTTTTAAGAACAATAAGGTATTGTAAATTTGGCGGGATTAGGACAAGGATGCTTGAAGAGAGGATAAGGAGGGGAAGGGAGATGTACATATTTATTATTATAATGTCTACTAAGTTACATAATGCATGTTTAGTGTAAATTTTAAATCTGACAGAGTGATGTTTGTATAATCTATATTTTTAAATTATGTATTGCACACTGAAAAAGTCCTACGAAAAAAAGCATTTTTAACAAAAGATGTTTTACTTATTGGTACATTAAACAGGTGGTACCGTCTACAAATCCTGGCTGGCACATGTATAGTTATTAAACTAAGTAGTTCTGTAGTCAACTATTCCTGTCATAATTATGTGAAACAGTAGTTGGTCCGCACACACTCTTCGGTATTGTAGAGAAGTGATTCTATGGTAGGTGGAGGCAGTGAGAGTTGATACATAAGAAATACTGGTTTTGTATATTAGGTACTTTATAAATTTGTTTTGAATATTTTCTATTCTTGTTATATTATATTGTATAAATGTTTTTATATGCATAGGTAAAGGATTTATGATTTTACATTGGAGCAAATAAATATCGTATTTAGAAACAGAATGAAAACATATGTTTTTTTATACTTTTGCTAAACTTTTAGTCAGTAGCTAAATTTGTCCATGGGTGTATACTACATATTTATGGGTGTAAACTATTCTCCTGGAAAGTGTCGAAAGGACAAGGTCGCGTGGACGTCAACCGACAAGATGGAGCGGCCCAGTCACTGAGTTATCAGAATCATCACTTGCGAATGCCTATAGAAGAGCACAAGACCGTTCCAGATGGAGGGAGACTGTCCACAGACGAGCCATGCCTGGAGTCAGGCGTAATCACCATCCTCCGACATGAGGCACAGATTGAAGAGAGTATACTATAATTTTTATATTAAATTATAAGTTTTCTTTAAAAATGAATAAAATCTTGCGCCTACTCGCGCCATTTTCTGAAATGTTTTTTGGAAGGATTATATTTGGGAAAATTGAAGTCACGATTATAGATGAAATAACTTCATTGTTGCGGTGATTTGATAAATTTCCTTTACAATAATAAGTTCAATATATTTTAAACCAATACAAGTATATTTTTATGCTTAGATAATGGAATAGATATCTCATTTTGTGGTTAGTTGCGTCCGTGGTAAGTTAAAAATATATACCTTAAATAATGTGATATTTACATTGCGGCTTCATGATAAATTATTGATTTATTATTAACCAATTACCACAATAATAGATAGAAATTTAGAATAGCAACATTTTCCTCACGAGTTTTGCACCCGTCAATGAGAAAACGTGCTTTTCTTTATTTTTTAAGCTGTTGCACACGCCGTATTTTGTGGTGAAACATTTTTTTTACTTATACAACAGAAAATGCGATTTTTTAAATAAAAATAAAAACTTTTGTTTTTCTGCGGAGAAATATAAAAAAATTAAGATTGAAATTCTAATTTTACTATATTTGAATTAAAATGACCTAGGTCAAAATCAATATTCATGACCTTTGTGTGGCTTTCATGGATCACGGGAAACATATTTCAACTGCAATTTTTTTTAAAGAAAATTTTTGACTTGCAAGCAAATTAAAAATACTTGCGTTAAAGCAAACATTGAAAAAAGGCTGCTGCCCCAATTTAAAAAAAAATCGTCAGGAACAAGAACTGTTTTTTCACTTACAACCAAGATCGGTTGATTATGGAATCCGTTATTGTTGTTGACAACACATAAGCATCACTATCTGCATCTGGATACAAAAAAGAAAGCCTAAAAATGGTGCCTACTTCTGTTCATGATGTTCTAATCTATGGAGAAAATATTACAAAATATCATTCTTTACCTCAGGCAGTTCTCAGAAGATGCTTAAGAAACAATAAACAAGGATGATAAATATTTTCGCTTGCACCGTGAAATAAAATATTCAAGGTCCTCGACAAATAAAAATGTAATGCACACTTTTGTACAGTTCAGATCCATACATTTCCAGCAAAAGTTTGTCGAAAATACGTAAAGTTGTGGAATTAAAAGACGAGGCTAAAGCATTATTTTATTACAGAATTATAAAAAAATAGGATAAATGGTGGGTGAGTTCTAAAATAAAAAAATGAGAACAATACATACAGTTTTTTTATGGCATGTTGAATTGAAAAAATATTATTATTATTATTTAACGTATTTCGTAAACGTTAATTGCTGTTTTATCTCAAAAGTGTGTTTTTTCTGGCGAATTATGTAAACTTTGAATTGATTTATTTATGTACAGTACATTTATGATTATACTTAACCATTTATTCCAGTTTTATTGGATAAGAAAATATTGAATTTCAGGATGATATACACCCGTTCGCCTTATAGTGGAGCGGCCCTGAAAGTCGAAGATTGAATAAAATTGGCGAGTTCAAATGCCTTACACGATTAATTCAATAACAGATTGTAAATTGTAATACGTTAATATTGGGAGTCCGTGACCGTGTAACGTCCTCGTGTCTTATCAGCTCCGAGTGGCGTGGGGCGTGAGGCGTGATGCGTGATATGTACACGGATCATGCAGCGTGCAGTAAGGTATATCAGAAACGATGACTGCTACCAGGGTACGTGGATATTCATATTTCCCGAGCGTCCAATATTCTCTTTATAACTGATTTTAAAATTACGATTGCGCTGTAGTTTCATAAAAATTAAAGTCGACTATTAGGTAATTGTGCGATTTGAAGACATCGTATATAATGTTCAAGGTTTTGTTCACAACGTTGCGATACCGATGCAGATGTTCAAAACACACTGGTAGCATTTTCTGGATTGCTAAGCCGTGTGTTGTCAGCACATAAAAGAGCAGCGTGGCTCGTAACAAGTAACAGTTTAATTCACTTTTGTGAAAATGTTCCAACAGTTGCTTGTACTAGATTTTATGCCGACGCTGACGCTGCTTTAAAAGAAACAGTTTAATATGTGAAACAGTAACTGTTACTGCTACTCCTTTTAAATATCTGAAACGCCCATCTCTATTTCTCACGTATACTCCAAATCCACACGGCACGCTAAAATTAGGGTGGATTGACATTTATTATATTATTCTTATATATTTTCTTAAAACTTATTCAGCGGCTATTGTCGAGTCAAATCCGGCAGTAATTGTTAATGCGTTTGCCTCCCATTTAATTAATAATTATATTTTAAAAATAATTAAAATGCAATAAATGTTATTCAACCTAACGCTGTTTTATTGTGCCGTGTGGATTTTTGCCATGGTGTGAAATAGGCCGGAGGCCTCCGTTCGTAAACTAGATGATCGAACAAACCATGCTTTCCATTTATTCAAGATTATACTTTGATTTTTCACTTTCAAGTAATGTAAATTTGCATAGGAAACTAGTTTTAAAACAAAAAATTAACGCTATGCCCATCTGGGCAGTATTAAGTATCTACTAAGTCGTCATTTTTACGACATTAGTTTCTACACAAAGCACACACACACACACACACACATCTTACACTCACATTAAAATATTTTAATTAGTTTGAATTTATATACATTGTAATGATATGCAATATTTTTTTTCCAGCAAATTAATAAAATAAAATCATAACATATTTAATAAGCATTTATATGCACTGACCCATAGTTTTATTATCTTAGTCCAATGTTGAGAAGGTCAGACATTGAAGACCTTTTGTTGGAGTACTACATAATCCAACACATTCGCGGGCATTACAGCGATTTGAAATTAAATTATTATCATATTTATGTTGATATTTTTGTAAATCGCAGGGTACTTTTTATTGCCAATTAGAATATTAATAACAAAAAAATGGACATGTTTTAGAAAAAAATACATTTAAAAACTCTTAAACGCCAAAACGTCACTAAATCTTCCTTTTCATTTAATTCCGTTCAATTTCTATCGTTTAGACGAAAAAATATTTTTATTAGCAATAATCAACAAAAAAACGGTTGTGAATATCTGTAGCGTAAATTGTTTAGTTTCAATGTTATTACTAATTTTATTAAATATCCGCAAAACTGCTATTAGGTATTAGATAATACCGTACGACTAAATTCTTGAAATAATAAATTCGAACCTCTAGTACTATATTACATTAAATTCGGAAGTTCATTTCACAGTTGCTAATGCTAATTATTTACTATTCAATCGCTAATGTGAAGTTAGGTCTACACGAGGCTACACACACATTGATACACTTGATTATGTTTTATTATACACTCAGTTTCAGCCTGATTTCAATATCTACGTAATTAATAATTTTGCAATAACACGAAGTACTCGCGTACGCGATCCTATCACCCTCCTTACAGGAATTTAATTAAATCCCCATATTATAAACCTCATTAAATGGTAAATTGTAGATGATATGACGTATTGTCTGCCAATGTAATAATAACGCGTGTCGTCCTTTCGTTGCTTTCACGTATAAAATAAATTAATTGATTTTACTTTGCCAAAAATACATTTTGCTGGTATTTGTTAGTCAAGCCAAGACTGACTTATCGTGCTAACAGCCATAAAATAGCTATAAAAATTATAAAAATGTCTTCGTGAATTATAATATAGTTTGATGTATTTTGTTAGTTATATTATATAAATAAAATTATGGTCAAATTGAAAATTCTTTAAAAACAAATTATCATCAAATGGTAAATATTACACGAAGTGTGTAAAGTGGCCACTTAAACCAGCCAATGGCAGGTGAATAAGTCCTGTAAATGCCAAGACTTCCATATTCTAAATTCTAAAATGTTCTTCATCCATGTTGTAATTTGTTCTGTATCAGGTGCGTCAGCAACATCCACGGTTGAATCCACCTTAGAGGCTCTCCTGGACAGGCTTATTCTTCGGGACGACCCTAACATTGAAACAAACCACCACAGACAAATAAGGAGGATAGCTCGGGTAGATCCCTCAATCAGTGACCTGTCCATATGTAGTAAGTAGTAGAATTAATAATGAAATCTCTCGGTCCGAAAAAAGCCCCCGGAGTCGAAAGAATAAACGGAATAATTGTTAAAATGACTTGGCAATATATGCTAAAAACTAGACGATAAGCGTGATAAGGCATTGTCTCGAAAATGGTGTCTTTCCTGGAAACTCTTAAAAATTATCCCAAAGAGTAAAGACAAAAATTTGACAGATCCCGGGGCGTATTGACCGATTACCTTTCTGCCGGCTTTTTTTTCTGCCAACTTATCAGAAACAGAATGGACAGCTGTTTCTCTTTCTTATGCGAGAGGCAATTTGGCTTTACCAGAGCTCGTTCTACGGAGGACGCCATACTGTTTGCAACTGGCTGAGTGCGAGGGTGTTCGGAAAAGTACGCTTGCGGAATTTTTTCGGACGTCTCCGGGGCTTTCGACAACGCCCGGTGGCCCATGATTCTAACCAAAATAAAGAACAGAGGGTGCCCAAATGAACTTTTTACAATTGTAAGGAGTTACCCGGAAAGGGTACCATGGGTTGTCCCATGCTTGTTTCCGACTTTTACTTTTGCAAGTGAAAAGCAAAAAATAAAGATCGCCAGAAAAAAAAAAATAGTCGGTTTTCTCTTTTATAATAAAAAAAAGTTTATAAAAATCAAGAGTGGGTTATTTAAAAAGGCTGCGTGGGTCAGAGTCTGACCCGCGCCGTGGGTCATAGGTTCGCCGTTACTGGTATAGGATAAACGGTTTTGTACACCCCCGGGGTGAAATTGGAAAAACGAGATGTTCGATTTATAAAAAAAATACTGTGTTATTGATATAAGCAATGAATGTAAGGAAGTTACAGAGCGCTATCTTTAACTATGCGGTTTTGGACAGGTCTCCTCTAGTAGTAATAAGTGCTCAAGAGCCAGACGGACCTTTGATATTTGTATGTATTATAAATTACAGGGTAGGTATCTCGATGTCCACTTTATAGAATGAAGTATAAAGCTGCTTGAATAAAAGGTGATGCAAATTGATGCTTGGAATTTGATAGCTGGGCGATAATACGTACAAATTTGCGGCGAGACCTCCAAACAACGCTGAGGTTGTTGTCACTATAACAAGCTACATTTGATACCAGTGCGACTAAATTACACAAGTACCATAATATTATACGCTCACATCAAACAGTAGAGCAAAGTATACTTATCTGTATATACAACACTCCCGCCCTCGTATTCAGAATCGTGTTTCAATAGATTACCTATATTATTAAACTTCGTGGTACAACACGATTCAATCGATACTTTAATAAAAACTAAAAATATAATAATTTGCATTGCAAAAACGATTTAGTTACTACTGACATGTAAAAGGTCATTCAGGTTCGATTCCTGACATGATTAACATAAAATATTTATTCAAAAAGGTTTTTTGACACAATATTTTATAGTCCCTGGACTAGCATTTGAAACGTAAGACTGATCGAATTATCTGCACATAACAAAAATGATTAAGATATGCTGCGGACAGTGTAAAAATACAGCAGCAAATGCACCATTAGCGTCGGAAACGAATTGATGATGGTTGTAATAGATAAAAAAAAAAAACTAAAACAAATCGCACCCCTAGAAGAACACAGTCTTAAGTCTAAATTTGGCTGTTTTGAGTTATGAATGCAGTTAAACTACATTTTTTCTCCCTTTCTTAGAAGAACACTCACGTATCTCTACTTTTTTTTTTAGCGAGGTGGGCATACGAAAAACTACTATTCTTTGAAATTGATCGAATAAAATATCTAGTAGAGGAAGAACACTGCAGTGATGCTACAGTGTTTTCCCCACATTTTAACTGTCAAATAAGCAAATACTCGTACTACAAAAAATGCTAGGCATTATAATGTCGATATACAAGGTGGCGCAAAAGTTGTCACCCGATGTTCTTTGGTTGTATTTTTTTTTTGAATGAATAATTTTGGTTCTGCCTTTAGATTGTGTTGGACATCAAAATGTCTTATTTTTTTCCATTTAGTTGAGAAATTGACATCGACCAAGTGGTCGCCACCAGAATTGATGAATTGTGCTCGATATATGGCTTTTTTAAAATTTATTTTTAAAAATTATTAATAAAACATATAATACAAAAATTACATATTATACTCCCAGGAGTTATTTGAAACTCATTTGGGACCGTAAAAAAGAAAAAACATTTTTTTTTTGACAATACATACCATCATACAAATTAATACATCCGAAATAAAAAGAAAACATTATTGTATAAGAAACAAAAAACACCATCTTATGTAAACTGCATTAATAATTATCAATATCAAAAAGATTTAAGAAATATTTTTTAATTGCGACACTTCTGGATTTTTTATTGAATTTTTCGTGCCTTAGCTCATCAGGCAGTTTATTATATTCGGAATGACCAATATTTTCCAAGGACCTACTGCCAAACTTTGTTGAGCGAAACTTAGACACATGAAGATTCCTTAAATAACGCGTATTGTAATTATGAATATTATGACCAAATGTGTGTTTTAAATTTGAATGAGCAGAAAAGTTGATGATATTTAAAATAGTATTGGTTATGTCATGCAGTGGCATTACCTTGAAAGGAAGTATCTTTGTTTGTCGGTAGATATCCTTGACATGGGAATCCCGTTTAAGTCCAAGAATATTTCTTAGAGCTCTGTTCTGAAGAACTTGTATTTCCGAGATCTGATTTTTGCTGGCAAAACCCCATATGCATGATAAATAAGATAGGTGGGAATGAATCAAAGCGTAGTAGATGGCAAACAAAACGGAATGAGGAAGCAAGCCTCGAAGTCTATACAATACGCCAGTTACGGGTGCTATTTTTGATTTTACATGCTCAAATTGGTAGCTCCATGAAAGTTTGGAGTCAATAAATAGTCCCAAGTATTTAGTTACATTAGTCTTTTCAATATAGCCAGTTCTGAGAGAAATATTGATGTTTAAGTCATGTTTGTATCATCGGCATACAATTGAACAGTACCCCTTAGACGCCACTTAGTAATATCATTAATATATATGAGGAACAAAAGTGGACCAAGGATTGACCCATCACTCTTTTCAGAACTTCCGACGATAGGTCCTCGCATTCAAGAGTCTAAAGTTTGTTGACATAGATTCTTGAATTTAAGAAACTCCACAAATAGAAGTCTAGAACGGTTAAATCGGGTAATCTTGCCGGCCAGTGCAAATCACCAAAACGAGAGATAAGGCGACCCTAAAATGCAGCCCCAGAAATGCAGGTTGTGGCTCGTGCAGTATGCGCCGTTGCTCCATCCTGTTAGTATCACATGTTCTCCAATCCCAATTCGTCTAATTGAAGAAGGAGAAAGTCGTTGAGCATGCCTCGGTGGCGCTCGCCGTCCACAGTAGACGTTTGGCCCGCAGCGTTTTCGAAAAAATAAGGCTCGATGACGCCTCCAGCGTAAACACCACACCATTCAGTAACTTTGAGCGGATGTAATGACTCTTCGTGGGTTATACGCAAATTTTTAGGGCCACGGAAACGATAACTCTGTTTATTTACTTATCCATAGAGGTAGAAATGGGCCTCGTCGCCCATGATGATTTTTGATAAAAACTAACTTCTTCGTTGCTAAGATTCAGGATGGCTTGAGCGTAGGTTACATGCGCTTGTCGGTCAACGATGAGCAGTTGTTGCACTGTCTGCAATTTGTAAAGGAATATCTTCAAGTCTTTCACAAAAATTATCTTTAAAGACCGCCGATTGATGCCCAATTGCGTGACACGTCGTCTGGTCGATACTCCGGGGTCCTCAGCGACATTTCCAGCATCAACCACGATATTCTTAGCAGAACGGTCGCTCTGGAGCCGGTCAGACCTGGCAGCATCTTGTGTTGTCCCATACTCTTCTAGGCGAGTGACTAAATGCCAAAGTGATTGCCAGTTGGTGTCGGACAACCGGGAAATCTGCGCTTAAATTCACGCTGCGCCAATACCACCGACGAATTATTCCGCAAAAGAATCGAAACAATTGTAGTATAGCAATTCATGTCTTATTGACGTGTATTTTGTATTTGTTTACTTCACAAATGTCAAAGCAGAACTGATACATGACGCCATTTGCAAAAATTATGGCATCTTCCGATAGGGTGATGACTTTTGCGCTAACCTGTACATTAAGTTTCGAGCATTAAGACATTTTAAAAACTTAGTTTTTGCTGTCTTGCAAAAACAGCCAATCGAAGAATAATACATTTAAATAATTATCCACAAAAAATTAAGTTGGTGGCGCCAATCCATTTGAATGCTCACTTGAAACATTTTTAATAATTTTATATTTTGACTGGTGAAATAATTTTTATACAGAACTTATTAATATTTCATTTTTTACATATGGGTGGGTGTTAAGCGTATGTTAAATAATGTTAAGTAAATTTATTTCAACAGAGAGGGAAAACATTTTTGAGAAGGGAATATGGAAGTCTAGGCATTTACAGGACTTATGACCTGTCATTGGCTGGTTTAAGTGGCCACTTTACACACTGTGTAACATTCACCATTCTGCCCATGTTTGAACATCCACATTTCCTCAACTCTTCCATCTGTTGACTTTTGTGAAGTAAAAGAGCTGAAACCTTTATCACGTATATGAGATTCATCCGGCTGAACCAAATCACCTACTAGGCAACGCCTGAAAACAATTTTCCAATTTTTATACTACTTCTTTTACTAGGTAGTAATTCAACAATGTTTGACTATGTCCAAACGCTTGCAGACTGGCTGGATTTCCTCCCTAGGGAGTTGTTCATATTTAAATTTATTTCAACAGAGAGGGAAAATTTTGAGAAGGGAATATAGAAGTCTAGGCATTTACAAGGCTTATGACCTGTCATTGGCTGGTTTAAGTGGCCACTTTACACACTGTGTAACATTCACCAATCCAGCCAGTCTGCAAGCATTTGGACATAATCAAACAATGTTAAGTAATGTCAAAGTGATAACTATCGGATTGTCAACTTACTGCTTTATATTTTTTTATCACAGAAAATATAATAATTTATATCTGCTTTTAATATATTTCTTACGTACAATATGTTGGTAGTTCACTGTAGAAATTGTTCTAAGAAAGTATTTTTCTTACTATAGCAAACGATAAAGACTTGGCATTTTAGAAATACGACGAAAGACTCGACATCATATTAAAAATATCAAACTCACATTTCCTTATTTTTTGAAGTTTTTTTAAAAAATTATTTTAGGATAAGAAACAATTTTTTTTACATAAGATGAATAGAGAATATTATAAAAATATTTTTTACCTAAATAAAAAAAAACATATATTATACATTTCCACAGTGGATGATAGAAAATATTAATTAATTTCAATACATACCTAGGTATAAAATAAAATTAACACTGATGTAATTTGCAGGATGCCACAACTAACAAAACCATGAATACATTATTTCAAAACATAATAATTAATAATTAATACAAAAGTAATATTAGGTAGTAAAATTTAAAAAAATATTTTTAAAACATTTTTAATAGACAAAAAAAAATATTTCTGCTTTTAAATCTCAACCTTTAAAATGAAAAAGGTCATTTCAATGTCAGTAACATTAAATAGATACCTACTTAAGTTTTGTTGTTAGACAATAATCAATAAACTTATTACTTCCAGCACGAAAAGTTATCGTTTGATTTGCATAAGAATCTAAATCATTTTATTGAAGACTAATAAATTGGAAGTTTCATTACAGGGTGGAACGCTGAAACTTATAATTTTCCATGTCAGAATTTCGAAACTAATAAAGCGAAAGCTTATTTAGAAATGGTAAATTACAATTTACAATAGGTAATGTAAATTAAACTTATTTCGTCGGAAATACAATAACTTATAAAATTGGTTTTAATTATGGCAATTAGAAATTAAAGAATAAGTCACGATTCAAGTTTATCGCGTACACCTGTCATATTTTCTAGACATAAATTTATTCGTGTTCTAATTTGTTATAACAAATTGACCCAAGTAATGTCAATAACAACGATAGACAGAAAAATATGAGAAAAAATGGAAAAAAACATATTTTAAAAACTGATTGCTACATTTCAATGTGGCCATTGGTTTTTAAATTAGTCTTCGTTTCTAAAACCTTGAATGATAATAAAATTTAAAAAAATAAGGTTTAGAATAAAACTTACATTAATGTTTCTTTATAATTTTTTAGAATACGTATATAATTTTACCACACGTATAATAAGTACCAATTACCAATATGACGTTAGTATTAACGTGTTAAGAAACTCTTAAAAATATATTGTCATTTGTAATGAAATAAAATTGTTTTTGAAGCACAAGTATATGTACGTATATGTACTATTACAATGAAAAATAATTTTTCATGCGAAATAAAATTTACGCAATAAAGAATAAACTAAAGGAAAATATTTATGTATTAACTACTTGTAATAAAATGCGTTTTGAAATGGTGCAGGCATAATAGGACACTTAAATTAACTACACTGCTTCGACATACAAACGGAGAGTTCAATAGTGCACATATATTATATGCATATATGTTGTCACATATAAATAAAATAAATAATATTGATCAATGAATTAATGTAACTTAAGGTAGGTTTACACGAGCTTAGTAACTAATGCTTAGTACTTGTTACTTACAGTTATACCTCACGTGTAAACTTGCTGAATTAGTGCATAGTATTAGTGGAAGTGTCAGTGCAAGTAAATAGAAGCCGATCCTGTTTACTTAGCGAAAAGCCAACTACCCCCCCAAATGACTAAGCATTTGTCTGAACAAACAAAAGAATGAGGAAAAAGGATTATTCAGTAAAGTTCGATTAAGTCAAGAGTCAATGTATAAAAACCGGCTTTCCCGACCGACTGATAACAGAAAATAAAATAAAATAACCACAATTTGTACAAAAACTTTTGCGGCTTAAGTCAAGCCTAGGAAATTCAATCTGAAGAAGACGATAATTATGACGAAGCCGGCATAAGCACTGATGATGTTTCAGATAAAGAAGTATGGAGTGTGTCTTCATATTAATATGATTTATAAATGTCATTCTTGTAAAATTTATCATATTTTTTCTGCTAGATTTTTTTTGTTTATTTTTTATGCTTTACATACAATTAACAATACATACGACATTAGTATAATTACTGTGTGTATTTTGTTTTTCCATTTTTGCATATATTTTAATGGTGTTTCCTTTATTTTTTTAAATATATTTTTATCACAGTTCTCCTTATTTTATTTTTCAGTTTTACCAGGTATGTTTAGCATATTTTATATGATTTTTTTATTTATTTTTTTTAAATCTAAATATTACTACGTTATAGGATTTTTTGTAACGCGCTATTATGACTCCTAACTCCTAAGAGACACCTGTCATACGTTTTTTTAAAAATATTTATAAAAGAATAACTTATCATAACATTTTTTTTAAAACGCATTATCCCTCTTATTTGATAATTATTAACTCCAAAGTTTATTTTTGTAGTTGTCAGTTCAAACAAAGCGAAAATAAAACGAATGTACTTTATAAATAATTTTGATCGACTTTTTTTATTAAAAAAATAAATTCTTAAGGTAGATTATATTGCAATTAGTATACAAACGAATATTTACGCGTACTTAAATTACGTATTTATTTACATCATCTTTTTGGGTCAAATACTCCTCTGTGCGGCGGTGGTGTTCTCTTTCGAAAGGATGTACCTTTCTGCTTTCTGCTAATACTAACGTGTAAACGGTTACTTCTCACTTGTTACTCGTTACTGAGCGGGTTCCTACGAAGCGATTAGTTCTAATGACAAGTACTGAGTCCGTGTAAACATGGCATTAGAAATAGTGTACGGTAATGCAATCTATAGTTTATAGATTATGTTTTGCAAGTCAATGCACTTTATGATGTGTAACCTTTATCGCATTTGCATTATATCAATGCTTATGTAACACACATAACGACACAACATAATCAATAGTTTAACCTTCAGAATAATGTTATACGTATTTATGCTAATTCCCATGTTCGAATTGGTTTGACGTAATCAAATATAGAGTCACAATTAAAACATAAGGATAATAACGCATTTGACACAAATAAATGACACCAAATAAATAATATAATGATACACCCAATAAATACGATATAAAACTATAATTTATTACTTGTACCTTGTTTTTCTGGATTGTTATTATATTGCATCACATGTAATTTTATTTCAAAAAAATATAAAAAATACGCCATTTGGTGAAAACTTGGGATTTATAATGTTACATTTTCCTAGTTGGCTTTGAAATAATTTTAAAGAGAAAATACTTAAATATTTACAAAAGCTATAGGATCATTCTTCTAAGAAAAACGCATTACAAGGAAAACGGACGTTATTTAAATAAGATTTTAATTATTTAACAGCTTAAAACCGGTTACAGGTTTAAACGTATTTAAAATATTTAAGTTCAATTAAAAACGTATACCGTTGAGTACACTTGACCGTTAAAAATAATTTGAATGTTTTTTATTTTTATTTTTATTTAAATCTTAAAGTAGGGCACACATATCATACATATTGTTATGTGTGTTCTAATAATAACATTGAAAATATATTTAATTTATAAATTGTTTATCACATATGTCTTGACCATTATTTTAAATTTTGATATGTTTTTTTCTTCATAAATATTTTTTTCCATTTCGTAATACTTTTTAATTGCTTTAAATAAAATTGAATTTTGTGACTTTGCCTTTTTCCTAAATGGAAGTCTAATTTTGTTCTTTTCTCTAGTATTGTGATCGTGTTCATGCTGGTTCCGATCAATTTTTTTCCAAAATTCTGTTTTTTTCTTAGAGTTTATAATTTTATGAACAAATATCATTGTATTGTAAAATATTCTTTGTTTATATGTTAATAATTTCATTTCATTTACCATCGACTTTACCCTCGTATATCTGTTTTTTTTCAAAATGATTCTAAAGGCTTTATTTTGTAATACAGTTAGTTTATCTATGTTTTCTTTGTTTGATAAAAATAAAATGCTACTACAGTAGTTAACGTGTGGTTCAATAATTGCTTTGTAAATAGTTTTGCAGGAGTCCTTATCAATAAATCTTCTGATCCTTCCCAAAATTGATATTTTTTTTGCAATCTTATTTATTACCATCTTAGCGTTTTGGTGAAATGTAAGTTTTGAATCCAACATTACACCTAAATATTTAATTTCAGTGACTTCATTAAGTTTTTCATTTTCTATTACAATTGATGGTGTAATTTCTATTCTTTTGTTTCCTATATTCATATATTTAGTTTTGTTAACATTTAATTTTAATTTATTAATTTTTAGCCACAGTGATACACTATTAAGATCATGATTTAGTCTGTCCATAATTGTTTTATAATTTTCTCCCGATATATATATTAAGGCATCGTCTGCAAAGAGTCTTATTTTTGAATATTTTAATGTTTCGACAATATCATTTATGTATATAATAAACAAAACCGGTCCGAGAACCGATCCTTGTGGTACTCCCAATGAAATTTTGAGGGGCTCGGAAATTTCATCATTCACCTTCGTTATTTGGTATCTATCGCCAAGGTACTCTTCAAACCATTTTATGGTTTTTCCTTTTATTCCTATTTTTTTCAATTTTTTAATAATTATTTCTCGGTCTATTGTTTCGAAGGCTCTTTTAAAATCCAAAAAAACTGCAATTACGAACATGTTCTTATCGGTTTCCTCTTTCCAATCTTTTAAAACCAAGTTAATAGCCATTTCACAAGATTGATTGGTTCGAAATCCACATTGTTCTTTGCATAATACTCCCCATTGTTCCAAAAAATTAACTAACTCATTCTTTACAATATATTCCAATAATTGTTCATATTTTGGAAGGGTGTTTATGGGCCTGTATTCTTCACACTTCACTGATTTTTTTATTTTTGCTATTGGAATGACACATGATGTTTTCCATGATTTCGGGAAGACTCCATGCAATAACGATTCATTTATAATATCCAATAAGTAATTTCCTATGATGGGTAGAGTCATTTCCAATAATTTAATTGTAATTCCATCTGGACTAGGTTTTGATTTAATTGTTTTAATTATTGCGTAAAGATCTTTTTGTGTTAATTTTTTGAATGTTAATTTGGTTTCCTGTTCTTCATCTAAGTTAAAATTATAATTTATATGTTCTATATTCTCATTTATCTCTTCCACGCTTCTTATAAAATATTTGTTAAATTTATTAGATATATTAGATCCCTCTATTCCATTAGGAAATTGTATGTTTTCATTTATTTGTTTTTCTTTACTTTTTAACAATGATTTAATTGTATTCCACATTTTT
This sequence comes from Micrasema longulum, assembly GCF_059751315.1. Classification (NCBI taxonomy): domain Eukaryota; kingdom Metazoa; phylum Arthropoda; class Insecta; order Trichoptera; family Brachycentridae; genus Micrasema; species Micrasema longulum. Next base: position 158,688 of record NW_028277388.1, on the reverse strand, counting down.
TTTGGATTCTCCTTTTCAGCTTCAATTTTTGTTTTGAAGTATTCATTTTTTGTCTTTTTTAATTCAATTAGGTATTTGTTTCTTTGCGATTTAAATTTATTCCAGATTCATTCCATTTTTCATTTATTTATTTTGGCAAATAGTATTGCTTTCTTGTATTAATGTGTACCTCTATAGTAAGATTCGCGTTCTTTTTTAACGTTTAGCAATAAATTGACAAAAAAGAAAAGGAAAACTGTTAAAATTATAAATAATTAATTATGTCGTTAATTTTAGTAATATGAACAAATCGACGTAGGTAAGATGATTTGTAACAATAACACCAACCTTTGAATCACTTAAAATAATAAAAACTCTAGGAAAAAAATGTTAGCAATTAACAAAGTTATTTATTTTGGCAGGTGTCGTGGCACAGTTGGCTAGACGGCCACTGTGAAACTGGCGTCGGGGGTTCGATTCCCGCCAGTTGCAGGAAAAAATCAAACAAAGACTTTTTCTCAATTGGTCTGGGTGTTGTGGTGTATTTTTTTTACAACTTCCTATGGAGTCTCTTTTTTACACCTGCTGACAAGCCTCTAAAATAAGTTAAGCGAGTTATTCCTTTAATAAAAAAAAAGTCTTCTGAAAGCATAAATAAGACATTTCCGCCGTTAGCAAATTAAAATTTACTGGTATTTCTATTGAAATTGTGCAAACACAATGTGATTAATTACATTATTATCAAACAGTGTAAAGTAAAATTTACCTCCGGTTGTTTTTGCCTTCTGCTTTTTTTACTAAATCAATCGCTAAACTTCAAAGAAGGATATAACGCCATTAATATCTACGCGTAATAATCTCACACACAGTATTATAATAAGACCTCAGTGGGAAACTATTTTAGTTGTCAGTTGTGCCATGAAATTTTAGTTCGTAATAATATAAGATACTCAGACTGGCGCCGAGTCGGGTTTGCCAGTGCCAATTTTGAAGATACTTATGTTTTTCTTAATATTTTTTATTTTAAAGAAAAAGTTAAATGTTAAGAATTCAAAAGCGACACATCGACATAGTTTTATGAATATTTCACGAGTCATTCAAGTCACAAGTGGGGAAATGAAAATAACTAAGGCGGTGTCAGTTGATAAAACGGGGCTTTTGAAGCAGTTTATTTCCCTTTCCATGGCATATTTAAAATTGTTTTTTTATAAATAATCTACTGTGCATCCGGCAGCGGAAGTAAAGCTTAATTTTACGTTCTTTATAAAATAAAAAATGCAAAGATATCGCTTATTTCTCATTTTAAAGCAGTTATTTGCTCATCAGCATTTATAATGCACATTTAAAATATATCATAAAATTTTAAATCTAAACTCAACATGGTGACGGGTTCGTTCCAATTGAATACGACATTTATTTCGTGATTTCTTTCCGTTTTTACGAGTGTTTGCTTGATCTTCACTTTTTTATATTCGTAAAGCGCGCAATGGCCGAAATGACAGCACACGGCGCAACGCCTTAAAAAGATGCAATAATTATTATTATACTGTTATATTCAAATATGACCCGGAATTTGTAATTTAAAAGCACCGCGGTAATTTTTTTTCTTCTTAAGGTTGGAAGGGCTGTTATAGACATACGTGTTAATTTTTAGCGCGATCAGTTTTGTAGTTTGTTTATGGTAACGGTGTAAACTGTAAACAAGTCAATCTTTGGTGTGTTCTGCGAATTGTGCCTAAATTTACTTATTGTTTTTCAAAAAGATCAACGCAAATATGTCACTTAAGGATACTTCCCATGGATGATACCGCCGTTTAGCGCATTATTACGAGTGATGCGACGTAAGTGTTTGAATACGACCTGTAAAAGAAGAAAAACTACGACCTGGAAAAAGTCGACAATCTTCGGAGAGGCGCTTGACAATCAAACCAAGACCCAAGAAACCACGCAAAAGTCGCTGAAAAATCAAGGATGTTGACCGGTTTCTTCGATTATCACGGTTGTCTGCCCCCGGAGTTCCATCTATCCATAATAGGCCAGACGGCCAATAAAAAATACTGTTAAGGCGTTTTGAAGCGTTACAAAGAGGATATTTTTCAAAAAAGGCCAGATATATGAAAAGGTTTTTGCATCACGATACGGCTGCGAACATCTTTTCTTGTACGTGATTATTTTACAAAAAAATACGTAAAAATCGTTCCCCATGCATCGTATTGACTTGGCTTGGCTCCGTGTGAGTTTTTCCTGTTCCTTAAAACCAAATAGCCACTTTGCGGAAAGCGTTTTCACTCAATTTATATGATAAAAGAAAATTCGCAGAGGGATCTGAAAGCCATTTCGAAGTAGGCCCATTAGAAGTTCTATGAAGATTGGAAGAATCGTTGGTTGGGATAAAATAAACAAAACTTAAGCTCTTTTTTTACAAATTCCGGGTAATATTTTAATATACGGTACGTGAATCATTTTATAAAGACAGGGTATTCTAGGTTTGTCAGAAGTAAAGAGACGAGGAGAAGAATGCAAAACTCTAGCATCAGGACATGTTTTTCATGTGTCAACTCAACAATAAAAAACCTACCTAGAAAAAAATATATGTATGTATTTTTTTAATAATAAAGAAATATTTGCATTCTCATGATTTACGTAAACATTTCAGTTTTGGGGGCCATTTTTGACGAGTTGTAAATAACTCACTAGAGGAAATTGGGAACCAAGTTGTGGTAGAGCGAGATGGGAACCTCGGACCTCTGATCCGTGAGTCCGCGACACTAGCCACGGGACCGCACCCCGGTTCAAATAAAATCTCATCCGACTTATTACATTAGCGCTGAGATCGGCAATTGCGGCCCACAGTGCTCCCTACCGGCCCTACGGGTTCCTGTTCAGTTCCTGAACTGACCACAGTAGTGGGGTAAAACTTTATTTTTATCTGATAATCTCTAATTGTATCAATCCCAGAATGAGTTTGCTAACTCATGGGAATACCATTGTGTTTTTGTACATTTTTGTATTTTGAAATTAAAAAAAAATAAAAAAAACCGGGTAATGCCGGTCAGCAGATAATACCGGTCATTACAATACCACTCGTATTACTACGTTCCCGCGCCCGCACACATATAAAACGGGTGGCGTAACTATATTCCGTATCGCTGCACCGACAGTCGCTCAGTTTCCAGCACACGTTTGAGATGAATGTGCATAAATTGTTTTCACGCCAAGTTGATGTAAATTTTCATCGTCAGACAATAAAAGGTGAGCGTTGGTTTTATTACGTTTCTCACATTGTTAGTTATAATAAATCCAGTCTAATTATCAAGCATTTTAAGTAATCTTCGATTTTGAAATTGTCTCAACAGGTTTTTAACCTAAAAATGTTTTCACAGAAATGTTCCTAGGCAAGCAATGCCGGTCAAGCTGACCCCGCTGACTACTTTGCTTCAGATAAGAAAAAATCGGCTATGAATATGCTCTAAAAAATAACATTATTTAACAAAATTTTAATGAAACTCTTGAATTAGCTGGCAAGGATTGGCTCAAAAGATTTATTAAAAGAAATCGTTTGTTCACCAGGAACGCTGAAAGTACGAGCCTAAATAAAGCCACTGTCTTTAGCAAGAATGAAGTTGCTCTATTTTTCAAATTTCTTATAGGGCTAATGGAGAAATAGAAGTTTCTGCCAAGGAACATAATAAATACCAACGATCCTGGAATCTTTTCAGTTCAAGACTCCCAAAAAGTTGGAAAAGAGTAAAGGACAAAAACGTGTGGGCTCTATAACTAGTGGAGAAAGAAGAAAGACCGTCATAGTTGTGTGCTGTGAATGCTATTGGAATGTCCGTCCTTCCAATGCTAATTTATCCACGTAAGAGACATTCAACTGCATTAGAAGTTATAAGCAGATAAGCCGCGTGGAGTTGTCTACCGATGCTCAAAAAATGGGTGGAACAATCAGAATCTATACGTAGATTGATTGATGCATTTTGCAGATTTCACCAAACAACAAACAAATCAAAAGGCAAGAAGGAATGTGTATGTCGCAAATAACATGCAACAGTCCTGACAGGTACTTCCAACAAAGAACCTCTGATCGAAAAGGAAAATAAAAGAACGACAAGAGAGTAGATAAAAGTAACTTTAAATATCAAATCTGAAAAAAAAAACAAAAAGAAAAGGAAAAGTAAAATCGATTAATGTAAAAAATACTAAGAAGAGAGTACTCTAAGACAAATACAAGAGTGATGATAGTAAGTCGGACTCGGAAATAACAATGACAGACCTGCGTAAAGATGAAGATACTGATGTTGGTGAGGACTTAGATAGTAAAATCTGTGATGGTTATGGACAAAATAATGAGCTTTGGTACAGGTGTGTGTTATTTGGTATCTGGGCTCATGCTGATTGCTCCGGGTATGAATCTCCCGAGGGCTATATCTGCGACTTATATCTAAACAAAGTTTGACCGGTATTACCAACCTAGTGATTTTTTTTACCTGCCATGGGGTTTAATACCGGTCAAATCCGTTTTTTTTTTTATTGATTTTGCCAAAATTGTAAAACTTATTGATCTCAATGGTTGTGATTATGTTGGAAAAATACTAGGAGTATAATTAGTAAAAAGTTTAATAAAGAAATATTTATATAGTTGATTTGAGATTATTTCTCCTTAAGTGACCGTAATACACATTCTTCTCCTACATGCAGCCCGGCCGTCAATCAAGGAATTCACTTTATTTTTTCGTAAATCAGAGTGTTCAGGGTAACGATTGTTGTACTCGGCCTTTTTTTATTTACAAGTCGTTGCAAATTGTACTCTTTCTCTACAGTAATGATTTAATTGTATATTAGGCATATTGGATTGAAATCAGTTGTGTTTGGCTCGCATGCGCACGAGTGACGTCGACGGTCGCGTGGCCCCCAAACAGAATTGACATATTCATACGGCAGGCCACCAAAACCAAAACTAATTGCTGACCGCTGCATTAGTGTATGTAGTTTGTCTACGTCATTTAAATTTATGTCGGTAATTTAAGCTTCGTAATCATAAGAATCGTTTCGATTTGGCACTGGTGATTAGAATACAAAAAAAAATGTAAGTTTTAGTACAATTTAAAAAAACTAATAAGATTTTTTTCAAATAAGTCAATGTTTCCCGTGACTAAAAAACACCAAGTAGAGTAATGAAAACTTATCCAAAATAAATAGGTAGGTGTAAGAATTCCTACAGGTAAGCATTTCTGTGTCCGGGCGGATGAAGGATAACGTTCTGAGCGTGAAATAAACCCAGAATCCTGGGCGAGCGCTTTTGAATCGATGGCTACTCTCAGATAAAAATACCAAAAAATGAAATCGACTGGAGATAAATCAGTTTGTAGTGTAGTGGTTGGCGCATTCATCTACCATGGTTGAGGTCCTAAGTTTGATTTCTGGCATGGTGGACATGAAAAATTGTTTAAAAGGTATTTCTATACTGAAATGTTTCATAGTTTCTGGACGGACACCCGAAGCGTAAGGCAGATTAACTGACCAATTTAGTGCCACATGCACCACTGGGTGTGGTTAGGGATATGATGATGATGATGAATTGTATTTTTTACCCGAAAGTATAGATACTTACATTTTTTTTCTCAAAGTTTTAAAATACATGTTTATGACGTCTTAATTTATTTACCATAGGAATTAAGAGAAATAATGACTAGGTAAAGTATCATGGAATGATTATCTCATCATAGGTGTTTCTTGGGCTTGAGTATTTGATCAAATTAATTCTGTAGGTACACTAATGAAAAATGGTTCATATGAAAAAAAAAATAGTACTCAATATCGAAAGGTATTTCTAGAAATCTTTCCTGGCTTATATTCCTGTAGTAGTGCTTGGGCACTACTTTTTTGCGGATTTTTATAAAAAAATATTTTTCAAATTGTGTTTAAATCTGTGGTTATTTTTTGTCAAAAATCAGCATTAATTTCAAAACGTACCTACTTCAATACAAAATTTTTAGGTTTCCATTTTTTTTCGAATGAAGTGAACAAGAGGACGCGACAATTTTTTAAACGTAAATGAAATGTTTTCGAAGTTAGGAACCTTTTGCATATTTAGTACTAAATTAGTGCCTTTTTATTTATTATTACTTTTGTAAAACTAAAAGTATGTATGTATTCATTAAAATGATATATTTGGGTAAGTGCTTATTCGTAAACAAAAAATATGGCTACAGCTGTACACGATGTAATTATAAAGGTACCTACTAAAAAAAATGTAATTTTCGAACTATGTGGTTAAAATAGCGGAGGCCCTTGTTGGCCTTGACGTGTTCTACTAGTAATTTAATTTGATCTCATCCGCAAAAAATGGTCCATAAAGTACTGCAATTGTACACCAATCGTAATGTAGGTATATTAATCATTTATCAATTATGTTTTCTCTGAATTTATTTAGTAGGTAAACTAACATAATTCTAAAAGTAGACTAGATTTTATCAGTATTCGTATCACAAAACGCACTACTTTTAAATGTTGTTTATTAATGATTGGTTATATTAATACTGACTAATAAATTCTACGAAATAAAAACATATAATATATGGTTCACGGTTTTTACAATAATAATAATAATAATTTTCCGTCCAAGCCGCTAGACTTTGGAATGAGCTACCTCTTCATATAAAAAATGCAGGTTCTCTAGCCACCTTCAAGAAATGCCCGAAACATTATTATATATCCCCAGAATCCTTGAGTTTTTACTGTTTTTTTTTCTCAAATGTATTTTTTTATCCCTTTTTCTTTCCTTGGTTCCTCTTTCTCTCTTCTTCCAAACTCATTATGTGATCCCACATTTTCCCCATCACTTAATACGTATAACATAATGTACTTTTTAAATGTTTTTATTAAAGTAAATATGTGCAAGCCTTATCTCCCAATTAAAAAACAGCTCTTATTTATAATTAATTAAGTTTTTAAAATATTTTTTGTTAACACATGTATTTATATTTTAATATATATATATGGTTTTTCAGTACAAAATTTTTACCAATCTCTTCTTTTGACCAGTTTGGTTGGCTGGAAGAAATTTCTTTAAGCAATAAGTCCGCGAAAGTACTTATTCTTTGAATTTGAAGTTTTAAATAATAATAATAATAAAAAGTGTATTCCAGGTCGATTATGCGGGTAGTGCATTAACCATAATATAAGTACACAGTAATTATAATATATAGGTACCTATATTAATAGTGCCTGTCGGTAAACCAACTAAACATATATTTTTGTTTGTGTGAGTGAGGAAACATTCTGTCACGCACACATAAACCAAGGCCATTAAAGGTTTGAATGCACCGTACATAAAGAAAAATACGGAAACGTAATCATCATCGTGTTCGTATCCGTGCCCTGCGGTGCGCAGAGCACTGAATTGGTAAACTAAACTCAGCGTATATTTAATCTGCTACACGAAGAAAAGTTGCTCAGTCTAAAGTCTAAAGGCTCAGGTGCCAGTCCAGGAACAATATAATATTGCTGTATAAAACCATATTTTATATCAATATTTTGTTTTTGTCTTCCCAGGAACATACAACGTTAATGATCATAACAAATCAAATCAATTTAACCAAAAAGAAAAGCGAAATTAAAGACTATTCAAGTTAGCGATCAGTGCAATTTAAGCTCCTGACATCACCGCGACCTGTGAAGATAAAGATAGTACTACATCTAAAAAGTAAGGTGCAGTTATGTAAATAAAGATGTAAGCCCTTTAGCATCCTACTCCAATGCAATCGGATCAGGGGGCCCGAGGCTCGAATCCCGCTATATCATAACTTTTTTCCCATGTTCTAACACGGTTTATTACGACTCAAAGAAAATGGCTCCAAAATTGAAATATTTACGTAGGATCATAAGAGCGCTAAAACTTATTATTAAATCCACAGGTTTTCTATGAGAAAAGTGCTTTTGTAAATATCGTGGAGTCGTTACTGGTTCTGATTACATTTGTGCGATATTTTTGCCTATTCCATAAGAATGTGTATCACGCGTGATACAGAATGCATACATAATGTGTTTGCAGTTCTTATAGTACAACTGCATCGCGGTGCGGTGTTCTCGTGACACGAGCGACCGAGTCAGGCTAACAATAGACGCGCGATCGTTCCCTCCGATCTATTTATGACCACGTACTACTAACTCCTACTTTCACTTTCTTTGCGAGTTCATCATACAAGTTACGTCTTTGAAAAATACAAAAAACTAAACAAATATGTGTTATTTCAGTACAATTCAAAAATAAATATCTCATACCGTACCTACTTTTAAAAGAGGAATAACAAAAATTTCAATAACAAATTTCACGAGAAACAGTAGTCACGTAGTTCATTTTCAGTAGCGTTCTGAAAAAAATGTGAACATAAGAATTGTACTTACTTATAAAAGCTCCTACCCATCTTACAAATACAAAGCGTCCTACTTTATAATCATCTAGATTTTACTCTCATGGTATTAAGAAGAAGTTGGTTAGATAATTAATTCGTTTTGTCGTTGATCAATAAGAATTTTCCCGATAGATCAATATGTTTTTTCAAGACTGCCGGTTCTCTTACTACCACAATAAAAGGACTAGGACAGTACCTAAAACTCGAGATGTTCCTAAATTTAGGCCAAATTACAAAAATACGCCATTTGTAACTTAATGCAATACGTTATTAGAGTCTTTTTTCTTCTCATTACACGAGTTGGATGTTACGTATCTCTACGAGTCTCTTAGAACAATATAACAACGTTACGAACCTTAATACGCGTGCGCGGAAATTCGAACATTTGAATTTGTAATACGACTGGACTCAAAATGAAGAGTAGTATCCAGATTTCAGCGTATATTACGAATTCTATCAAGGCCAAGGTACCTTGATATTAAGAAAATTGATTTGGGAATTAAGCATACATAAATACAAATATATAGGAAGGTAATGGTAGATTTATTAAAGCTGGCGCGTTCGCAATACTTACACAAACGCATTGTGTAGTATCTGTGAATAAGCTCATGGTATGACATCGCACGACATACGCATTATGAACATAATTTCTGTCTCTCTCGCGCTCAGACGCGCTTATAAGCGTGACAAAGACAACTACTGCTTTGTTAGTTTCTAATGAAATGGTATTGAAATATACACAGGATGCTTCTGCGTTCGTCTGAATTTCACTGCGATTCTTAATAGTAAAAATATGATAATATGTATTCGATGTATATGTATCGATTAAAAACACTAGTTTATAATATATGTTTTCATTTAATCAAATCATGTATAGGTCGATTATCTAGTGCTGACGCGTTCGCAAAACTTACACAAAAGCATTTTTAATGTACAGGATATTGATTTTTAAAATCTTGATATTGTATTAAATGTTTTTAAAATCTCTTTTGAATTAGAGCGGAAAAAACAATCACTTAAGAAAAAGTCGTATATTTATTTAATTTTAAACAAACATGTTTTTTATTCAATATTTTGTAGTCATTATGATAATAATTAATACAATGTAATTTAAATGCACAATACAAACTATATCGGAGAAAAAAAGGATACACACTTACTGATAAACAAAAAAGTTCATTGGTTTTTAAAAAAAAATATATTTGTTAATAGACTATTTAACTAAGCCAATTTTTTCTTCAATTTTTATACATCGTATTATTAGCGCTACGATTTAAAAAAAATAATTATTTCTGAAATAACTCCGCGTGCAACGTCAGAGGTTCATTTCCGCTTATTCTCATTCAGTTCTTTCCATTGGTCCAGAAGCGACAAGCAGACCGGAAAATTTCCATAGCTCTCAGATCATAGGTTGATTCACATGAACCAGTGACGTCATTCAAAGTAGTGCGTTTTTATCAAAATATTTTTTATTATTTTTTCTGTACATTTTCAAGAAACTTTTTAGTACAATTGAATGCTCTATTTTTTACCCCGCGCAAGAAAACATTTTTTGTATTTGGATAATACATTGGTTTCCCGTAGGGCTGAAGTTCCTCATTAAATAAAAAATTTATATTTATAACTTTTAATCATAAAATAAATGATGATTTAAATCAGAAAATAAATGAAATAATGATGATTTTCAAATATTCAAGGGATGCGCCGAATCCACAGTATGTATGGACGGAACACGCCTGATGTATACATATATGCGCTCTTGTGAATTTTGAAGGCCATTTTCAACGAGTTGTGAATAACTCACTATTATAAAATGGGAATCAAGTTGGGGTATAGTGGGGTTCGAATTTCGGATCAACCCGATTAAAATTTAAATGCCTTCTCTGAAAATATGTTATTTATGGATGCTTTTGATTTGATGAATTAATCTTGTTTTAAACGTGAAGCGTACGTAAATATGACGCACGTAAAACATAAAAACATTTTGTTAAATAATTCGATTCCGTCATAATTCATCCAAGAAACACAATTATTGTAATCCAATTGTGTTTATCAACAAATAACGTTGTTATAAGCACGTGTTTAGCAAATAATTATTTATTATTAACTAATAAATTTTATTATAGAATTACGTAGTTTGAGCAAATGCATATGTGGGTACATACAAACATATTAATGCATTGTGTATTATATTAATAATACATTATATTGATTCTATTTAGCAAAATACAAACCATTATATTTTTAATTTATCATGTAACGAATGAATCAACGAATTTGTGCTAGTAGGTATGCTTCAAAAATTTTCACAAAAATGATTTTTATACTATTACTAGCGGACCCGACAGACGCTGTCCTGCCCGAACATTGGCTTGCCTGCTATTACCTTGGAAAATAAATGATTTTTAAATATAGAATTCTTTTTGCTTATGTCAAACTCGGCTCTTCTTACCAACAGGTGTGCACTTTATTCATGAATGCAATTTTCTAAAATGAATTGAATGTCAGTTAATGTTTTTATAAGTATTACCAAATAACCCAGTTAAAAGAAATAAATGGAAAGAAATTATAAGTTACCAGTATATAAGGAAAGAATGTGATTGAGATCCATAAAAAGCGAATATTGGTTGTAAACATTCAAAAACAAACTTTTTAAAACACAAAAAAAAACATCTATTCATTTTTTAGTAAATGCATTCTCGTCGAATGCAACCATGGTAGGTCGATGAAAAAAATATTTATGCTTCTAACTTTTTTTTACAGATTCGATTGATAATTTTAATATCTATGAACACGCGCATCGCAAAGATCTACATTTCGCTGAAAACCACACGTAAGTCGGTTAAGCCATTTAGAAGGTGTTCAGTGACATCACACGTACATAAGAATTGTATATATAACAAGCGGACCCGACAGACGTTGCCCTACCCGAACGTTAGCTTGCCTGTTATTAGCTGGTTGAACAAACATTTTTTTCGTAATTAAATACACACGTTATTTATTTTGGACTTTTTTAAGCTATTTATATATTCGTAATAAGGGTTTGTTTTTTGTTTTATCTCCATGTGTGATTGGCTAAGACGCCTTATCGTGTTTAAATCAAAATCGGGCAAAAATCACTACTCTAGTGCCACAATATATGGAGAAAATCAGTGAATGAGTGTTGATGAGGAAAAGTCAGACAGACCTGAGCCTTCTAAAATTATGACACTCAACTCATGCCCAACGTGAATTTAGTCATTCTTTAATCGCCAGACGTGTTTTGTTGTGATCTTAACATTTAATTCGAAACCAAAATAAATTAAGAAAATGATAAAATACATTGTTTTAACTTTACATATTTCATTACATTACTTTTTTTTGTACATAATATGTCCAATCAGCAAAAGTGCTGGTCTGGGAGTACCTATATAATTTATTGTGACACAATAGTTTTAATAAAAAGTCAATAATTTAACATTACACATCACTAACACGGGCTGTAAGAACTGTTTTTAAAGGAAAAAGTCTTTTCATTGAAAATAAACTGTTTTAATATGAACTAATTATTATTTTTTTAAAAACATTTTAAGTTCTTTATAGGTTGAAATTTTCTCATTTGGTTCACAAGTTATGGTGTTTTAGAAATCGCACTGTTACAAAATAATTCTTCCTGAACATTTCGTTCAATGTGACTCCCGTGTTTTCCGAGTTACACATATGTTTATGTGTGCCCTTCTCCAAGATTCAAAATAAAAAAAAACTACATGATTAAACAACATATTAAATTAAACATTTGGTTTCAAATTCAAGCGGTCTTTAAAAAAGTGTTTGATTTAATATATTTTTTGATACCACAAGACATGTTTTTTTTACGATAGATGTCTATAGAATATATCAATTTGTCTTGTATAAAATATACAAAAGGTGCAATTTAAAACCATTAATTATTATACTGTTAGGATACTAAGATAGTCGATAAAAAAACGTGATTGGATTCTTTTGATAAAACATTTGGCGAAATCGTGGGCTAATCAACGTTTTTGCGATTAGTTTTTCGGTACCCTGTACATATGTATTAGTTCCAGTCAATCCAATGACTGAAAACTCCGCAATCAATGCGATACTACTTGTGTGATGTAAAGGTAATTGCAATCATCACTGTATTGGATAATGGTATTCTGCATGATTCGTATTTGACACTGACCAAGGTTAAAAGGGGCTTAGATTCAATCATCATGGATCATTATCTAATTTGATATATATTCATTTTTCTATCGCCTTTCCAGTTTTTCCGAAATTACATTTTTACCCTCATCCTCGAACAAAGAGCACTGCTATCAATTTGTTGGATTAGTTCCGACGTTTCGGCCACCATTGCAGGAGCCATCTTCAGGGTAAACCAAGTGTTTTGTAGAAAAAAAAAGTATTTGTGTACTAGTAATTTGTATAGTGTATAAGAGGCAATTGAAAAACACAGACACCCAAAAAACACAAACAAAGACGACGCCGACGCCGACGGGCTGAAATTAAACTCAACATGGTTCCCAGCACTACATACTACAAAAATGAATAGAAATGCGCCTACTACCGACTGCGACACGGTTTACCACTCAGTTTACCCTGAAGATGGCTCCTGCATTGGTAGCCGAAACGTCGGAACTAATCCAACACACACGGTATCACCCAAAAAAGAAACAAATTGATAACAGTGACCGTGAAAACCTTCGCACCTATTTAAACAGCAGTGCATTCGTAAATAATTGTACTCCAATATTACACGGAGGCCAGATCAGTCTTAAGCATCAAATATCGGTTCAGTTTGGCAAGTGCTCTGTTTACTACACTGAAGGGTAAATAAAATACTTACATAGGACTTAATCTGTTACATAATGATGTAAACCTTACGCAATATTACATTAACAATATAAAAAAACATATTTTCATTAGAAAACACCACTAGGAAAATCTAATGAAGAAGTTCAGTGGTATTTAATTTAATTTAAATTTGTTAATAGACTATCAAACTAACTAAAAAATAACAAAAATATTTTTGTATACCGTATTATCAGCGCTATGATTTTTTTTAAATTTTAAAATTACTCCGACTGTGACGTCACAAGTTCTAGTCGGTCTGCTGATTGGTGAGTTAGCTTCCCAGAAACCGGAAATCTATCACAACGCTCTGTCATTGGTTGATTCGGAAGAACTTATGACGTAGTTCAAAGTGGTAAATTTTTCAAAGGAATAACTCGCTAAGCCTGATAGAGGGGAAATTGAAGAAGGTAATGAAAAATACACCACAACACCCAGACCGATTGAGAAAAAAATCTTTCTTGTGCCTGGCTGGAATCAAACTCGCGACGCCAGTTTCATAGTTGGCCGTCAAACCAACTGCGCCACGGCGCCTGTCATTAAAATCATACATTTTCGAGAAACTTCGCCAATTGTTAAATGCTCTAATTTTTACCGCGTCTAAGAAATCATTTTTTAGATCCAATTTTCCGTAGCACTGAACTTCCTTATTGTATCTAATGTATATGTAAAAATATTTTTTAAGTCTTATGTTTTCCAATAAAAATTGTCAACTTACTGAATATTTTTGATTTGTTATTGTAAAATACATGTTGCCAATATGGTTGATATAAAATATTAATTGAAAAAGGTGTTATGTTTTTTATAGTCCCTGGTCTGGCTGGCACCTGGAACGTAAGACCGATCATCTAACTTTCATGTAACAAAATGACTAAGATACGCTGCGATTTGTAAACCAATGCAGTGCCTTTATGCACGATTAGGTGCGGAAAGGGAATGATGATGATAATTGCAAAATAATAGCAACCCTGTTCGTCGCCCACGGTACTCACCTGTGGGAAAATTGAAGGGAAAAGAAAAAATAAAAGCTATTGAATGTTGAACGAATAATGGCGAGGCAATCTTGACACTAGGGCACTAGGCTTATGGCTCACAGATACAAGTAGTAGGTAGGTAGTTGTGTAACGACGTAACGAGTACAATGTACAGTAGGGTGGGCCTATACATATTTTTTTCCGAATTTTGAAATGAAAGGGGTCTAAAAAATTGCCTTTTGGATTACTCAGAATGCAAAAAATATTTTAAAAAAATAAATTGATACTACTTTTGGCCCTCAACCAGAGCTTGAAGTTTTCGAAAAAGTATTTTTTTTTGCGCTAAACCAGCTCTCATTTCGTATTGAAGAATAAAAATCAGTCCAATATTTTTTTTAACTGTGCATTTAACCTTATTAAATAAGCGTCTAAAGGCGTGAGTTGCACTTTGTTTTGTAATAAATGGGTAACGTTGTTTTAATGAGCCATTGTTTTCGTCAATATTGGGCAGGCGCTCAATGGGATCAGTTCCGCGGAGTGTAAACTTTTTACATTTCGGTAGTTTTAAAACGTGCTCGAATTTGTAATGGAATTAAGTTATATCTTTACTGACAAAAAAATAATTTTATCAATACAGATAATCAACAAAATGTTTAGACAGTTATAAACTTCAAACCTTGGTTGAGGGCCAAAAGTAGTATTGAATATTTTTTTTAATGTGATCCAAAACGCAACCTTTTAGACCCTTTTCACTTTGGTGTCTGCACAAATAAAAAAACTTTATCCATTATAGGCCCACTCTAATGTCCAGTACTATTATTTCATCCGCTGATTTTTTCATGTGATTTTATTACGACTTAATTCTTATGTAATTATATCGCTGGTACTTTAGTCAAATGATAATTACCTCTCATTTTGGTAATTAGATACGGATGTACAATGTTCGTATTTATTATGCATAGGTACCTATGTAATGTATCTAAAGTACTGTCTGTAGATGAGTAAAGCGTATGGGGGCTTTGTCACTAAACTTATCAAATTATTCGATACACATGGACCCGGATATACCAACCAAATGTCAATGACGTTTAATTACATAATATATGTGGACACGTTACAAGCGCGCAGTCAGTCGATGGCATTCCAATTAGTGGGTAATTGCCTTCATTGCGTTGATTTTTCTAACTAACTTCCGTCGATATCAGACGTGACGCTACACAGAAAAATGTCGTTGTATGTCCCTACGTTTCAAGTTAAATAGATGCCTGTTCAGGGTGCCTAAAATGACTGATTTTACAGAAAAATGGCTGTCTAGGGTAAAACACAATAAAAAATAACAAATATTTTAATTGAAATTTTGTTTATATAAATAAAATAATGTGATTATTGCTGATATTCTTCAGATGATGAAATTTTTTAAACAGATTTTTTTCCTAATGTCTAAAAGTAAAAATCTTTGCAAGAAATTTTTTAATTTTCTTATTTATTTATTTACGAGTATTATTTATTTATTATATGTACGGGCTAAGCCAATTACAACAGTAGTAACACGAAGAAACATAAATGCAAAAAACTGAACAAAAAGAACATAAAACTATTTAGCAAAGACAAACAAGGGCAAAACAATTTTTTTATTTATTTAATCATACAAAATTTTTTTTGTACTCCCAGGAGTTACAACAAACTCATTTTGGGACAGAAAAATATTTACATATAGGTATGGTAACAATAATAATATAGTAACAAATAATAATAAAGTAACAAGTAATAATATGTACATAAAAACTGAAATACGATAGCAAGCAAATATATGATACAAAGAAATTTAAACAATCCATAATAAAAATAAAAAATTAAAATTATATATTTACATATTGCAAGAAAGAAATATTTAAGGGAAAAAAAGAACTTAAAACTAAATTTCACCTTCCACGTACCTCCTCAAGTAGTAATTTTTTAAATGAATACAGTTATTTATTGACGTTCTATAGGACTCCGGTAGCCTGTTGTACTCACTACAAGCAAGGTACAGCAGAGACCTTAGACCATACCTTGTCGTGCGTGATCCAGGTACGTGAATATTTTGACGCTGTCGCGTATTAAACTGATGGACGTCACGATGAAAGGTATAGCCAATATTAGTCAGAGAGTCTTTATTTACACCTTGAAGCACCGTTTTTGCAATCTCAATATTCGGTATGACTAAAAATGGGAGAATGTCAGTAAGTTTGTAAATGTCTTTGACATGCGTTTCCATTGGTTTACCGCATATGTTCCTTATAGCTCTATTTTGTATTACTTGTGTTTCTGATACACAATAATTGGATACAATATATTCATAAAAACGAAAGACCTAAGACTTCGAGCTAAACCATGCCAATCCAACTTCATCCGACACTGTTTAGTCGCGAAGAGATCTACGAAAAGCCGGAAGATCTATCCCATAGAATTCCAAGTCGTGTGATGAATTAACTAATCTACACATTCTGGACATTGGGGCATAAAAACCAAAGTTGCTCTTAGAAGATTTTATAAATAGCAGATTTCGACTTCTGGTGACACGGTTGGGAACATGAAAAAAAATTGATTGCAACAGAGATGGGACATCACTTAAAGCATTAAGTATTTTGAAAATGCATATATGGTCCATCTCAGTTCTACGTCTCACCAATGAAGACAGATTTAGAGATTGCTCTATTTCAAAATAGGTATAATTACCCCTTTGTAATCCGAGCAACCATCCCACTTTTCTTAGAAAACGGTGTTGGACAGACTTGATATGGTCAATATGAGTCCTGTAGAATGGAGACGAAATAGGAGAAGCGTATTCTAGATGGGGTCGAACTAGTGAGCAATAAAGAGTTTTGATGGTATAAATGTCACCAATATCGTCAGAATTCAAAAATGCCTGCTTCAAAGCAACGCCTGTATAAACCTTAAAATGCCTGTCAAATGCGGTAAACGCCTGTCATATTTTGGCAACTCTAGTCGTGTGTGATGAGAAAATGCTTTAATTACTCGTATTCTGCAACCGTGGAAAACTAAACATATGTATTGTTTTATTTGTAAATTTAGTTTTTGACGAGTAGATAATTATTAAACTTTGATAAATAATTGTATATAACCACGAATAGATTTTTTTATGTCTACCGGTTTTGAGACGTACCCGTCACTTCGTCAGGACATAAATTAAACTAAGCAAATCCCACTATACCTACACCATCACCATAATAGTTGCACATAAATATAAAACCGACTTTCTGATAGGACGCATGCTTTTAGTAGCCAACACTAACATGCACTATTTACAATTTATGAAAATATTTGGGAGAATTATTGGAAAATAAGGGAGTGGAGGAAGAGAGCCGCACGACCATAAAGTTAATACTTTAAATATTAATAACTCGTAGATAATTATTTATATTTTAAATAATATTTTCCACAATTTAAAAGTGCATTAGTAATATGATTATACCTCGAATTCATTCATTAGATGTACCTGTAGAAATTATAACGGACTCAGTATTGATGTACACATTTTTAACTGCACGTTGCATTTGTACAGAAAATTTCTTCATGGGGTCGATTATTTGGGATAGTTGCTGAATGTACATCTTGAGTGGTTTGTGCTATGTATATGTGCCGCATGTAATGTATATGTTTGTGTATGTTTTATATGTGCGTTCATGTGTGTGCGTGGATGGCTCGGAGTGTACATTCGGTATTTTTATTTATTTTAATTTATTACCTCCATGGAAAACGCAAATGTCAACAATTATCCTTTTTTCACTTAAAATTCTTATTTATTTTTTATTTTTTGTCACATTTAATGTTTATATCTTTTTAATTTATGAAAACTTAATTGGTCTTTTTATGTTAAAAAATTTTTGTTTTTAATACTGATTTTGTATGACTGTATGTTTTCTAAATAAAATAAAATAAAATAAAATAAATGAACACAATTAGATTTCTTTCATACAGAAATCTGTGCATGCGTATATATTTTCGTAATATATTTTCCAAATTGTTTATGATAACGCAATATAAGCTTTATATGTATGTAACTAGTAAGAAAATAACGTTTATATTTAATATGCATTAGTGCCCAAAGTAATGATTTTGCAAAAAAATATATTTTTTTTTGAAATTTATTTGTAGATGCCTTTAATTCAAATCAAGTACATTTTTATTTCATTAATAATATGTACATTGCAAACTTAAATTTAAGGCAATCATAATTAATTTAATAAAAAAATACATAACAGAGACTGGTTGAGCCGATAGTTTGTTTCGGTGCATTTTGGCCAGAAGAATTATATGTAAGTAGATACTGGATAATTTTGGTTTTGTGAGATTTTTACGCCTGACGGGACATTTGTTGGTTTGGCTACACTGCTTGTCCCCCCCCGCTCTGCCCTTCGCTTTTTTGACGAGTTATGTCCGCACGCATTTCGAATAGTTCAAAAGTATTTTCGCTAATCCGTGAAAGTCATTATAACTTCGCCAATAATCGCATAACGCCGCAACCATTTATCATCAATCCAACGCCGTTCACATTACCCGCCGCCTCCAGACGAAATTGTGTGCCTGCAGTGTTCCTGGATCACCAATTTCCCTGATAGCGTGAGCTGATCGCCGACAAGGAAGACGACTCAACACCAGGTTAATCAGTGCTATTACATGTTGATTTTCTCTGGTCTGAGTACATCTCTAATAGATTGTTGGCTTCATCCACTAGCTCATATTGTCAGTTTGAAGAATTAATTTAATAATGGCTATCTTACTATTTTTTTAAAAATGCATGGTGAATTCTATTTATACAAATTCACCAGGGACTATAGTCAAAAATGTAGAAGAATCCTGCTCTGGAACCCCTTCGGAAATATGGAACAGATCAATAACCAGAGGGATGTTGATCAGCATAGCGGTGGCCCTTCCAACAAGCATAACCACCGCCAGGCTGGTCCCATTTATTGGAATATGAAACAATCTATGCGCTGTCTAACATACGAACTACAATTTCAGGATTATCGACCCTATCACGCAACAATATATAAAAATGTGTAGTCAAATACACTTAAAGGAATGTTCCATTCACAGTTGTAATTTAAAGCACAGAACACCCAAGCTTGAGTAAAAATCACCTTTTTATTATTATATTCTTACCGGAAATCGAACCCAAAACGTTTTCTCAAACGGTATGTTTCTGATTGAGCGAGAAAAGTAGATTTTTTATTGTGCCTACCCGTGTTACAATGAGACGAAAAACGATTTACTGATGTTAATATTATTTATTTATTTAAACGCCCTATATTTCTTAGCAATACATTCAAGTGCAGCAGTGTAACAAATGAATAAAGTTAAAAGTAAGAATAACATAAGAAAGACTAAAAAAACAACAATAAGATAAAATAAAGAAATGTAATTACAAAGGTATATGGGTATACAGTAAGATATGTATTATATATGTATTTACATACGAGTATATAAATATACACACAAACATACACACACATACACATACAAATACACATACACATAATATACATAATATACACCTTTAAAAAATTAAAAAACATTTAGTAAAATTTAGTAAATAAATAATAATATTAAGAAGTTTTATACAGATTAATTAATAGCCTATATTATTAAATTATTATTAGAATATTAAATATATAATTATTATAACCTTTTGTGTCTTTTTAACTGGCGGAGGCGCCTTAAAAGTTTTATTTAAAGATTCTTAATTTGGGACAGGAAACTTGAGATGGAAGTTAGCGCCAGATTTCTCAGAAGATTTGCGTCATCTCCCCCAGGATGCCAGTTTTTCATCCCTCTTCAAATTTTTCCTCGCTTGTGCCCGCGAACCACAGGTTGAAAAATACTGATCTACATCATCTCTCGATACGCCGAATATATTCAGTTGATTTTCAGTATCAATTCGAGATTTTTTCAGGAAGTAATAAGGAATTTACAGACGAGGATTGTAAACTGAAATGAACTGGTTTTCCCACTAGATCCGAAATAAACCAGTTTTTTTATCATTGACGAATAAAACCGTTTAACATTACGTGTGCTTATTTTTAACGCACACAAGTCCTGTCAAAGTTATTCAGTAGGTAAAGCGGGAAGTAAAGCATTATTAAATTTGCGCGTCATTATAAATTGTATTTGCACACAGCAGAATGACAAAGCATCTATCAGATATTAGAATCTCATGCCTGAAACGAACCGTCTGATGCGATTAGCTACCTCCCCACGTGATAATGTTTTAAATAATTTTAAAAAGTTACTTAATAAATAAAGATTTTTCTTCTAAATAAATAACTGTGCTATCATATAGACAGTTCGCACTCGGGCTGTTTTTGACTGTCAACAAAATCTCTTACGAGGAAAATATTTTTACCGCTCGTAACTAAGACAAAAAATCATATTATACTACGATCATATCATATCATATTACGATCCCACTTACTATTTAATGATGCACACACCTGAACACTTACTCCCACACTAATACACATAAACACATATCTACACTTACTCTCATACAAATACACATAAACACATCCTTTGGTTTTAACACAATTTAATAATATGTATGATTTTTATTTAGAAACTTTGCTGGTATGTCTTTAAACTGTATTAAAAAAAAAAATAAAAATTATATCATTGTCGACTGTTTGTTTCTTTAAAATTAATAAATATTATATTTATGTATCGTATTATCATCGCCATGGTTGCTAAAAGTTTGGTAATTTTGAACATCCCCACCGAAACATCGAAATCACGCCGCCCGCGACTTCGCGAGTTAAGGTCGGTGAGTGTTTCTGACACTTAAAAGTTGAACCTCGTACAATTATAAAAACAAATTATTTGTACCGGCAAAAAGTCGAAACACGCTAAACATCGAAAAATATGTCTATCCCGGAAATCCGTTGCCGGTTGCCACAACATAGAAACGCTATAATTTATTGGTTATTGTAAACACGCGGTCACTTAAACGTGTGACGTTGAAAAGTAGTTCATTAATATTTTTTTTTGTAAATTTTTTAATTTTTGAGTTCATTTCGAAATCAAAAATTTCGAAATTTTAATTTCATTTTTGAGAAACTTCACCTTACAATTAAATGCTCTAATTTTTACAACGTGTAAGACATTTTTGTGTCCAATTTTCCGTACGGCGGAACTTCCTTATTATTGTCATTCATAAAGAGCCATTACCGTTAGTAGGCCAAGAATGACTTGGCATGATCGGATAACAAGTTAAGTCATGTCAGAAGCTGACACAATCGAAGGGCATGTATAAAAGTGGAAGAAGGTAGAAATGTGTTTCAGTATAAACGCATGTGGCGTTTCATAGTCTCCGTCTACCACTACTCGGAAATGGCGTGATGTTAGTAGTAGATGTAAATATTTAATATTGGATGATTAAATTCTCTATCACACTTAAATGATAACGTCAATCTATGATATGCACATGTGAATATAATAATGATGAATGATACCTATTGTAATCATTTGTGATTATGTGGACAATTAATTACATGAATATACGTAGAAATAATCTTCCGTGTATGATACGAAACTATCAGGAAGATCATCTCCATAGTTTAAGCTGCAGATAGTTACAGACGGTAAGGTTACATGAAGGTAAGGTGACCAGTCTTACGCTTCGGGTACCAGTCCAGGGACTATAAAATATTCTAGTGTAAGAACACCCTTTAAAATAAATATTTCATGTCAACCATATCGCGAATCGAAACCGAGACCTCTTGCATGATAAGTAAATGCGCTGACCATTACACCACGAGGCAGACTAGATAAGAAAACTAGAAGTGCCAATAATGCACATTTTAATGGGAACCGGTGTCGCCAGTTGACAAAGGACCTTTTGGATTAGGAACGTAAATAACCCAAAAATTTTAGTAAGTAGTGAGTCTTCTATCTCGTTTTCACTCACGTTTATCATATCGCTGTACTATTTTGATAGTGCTGTCCCGAAACAATCGATATTTTACGTTTTCATGCAATGATTATTGACCATTTAATTAGTAGGTAATATATAAATACTTACATTTTTCGAAATGTAAATAAAAAATAAAACTATTTTAATATCCAAATAGGTTGAGTAAATAAAAAAAACTGATTAAAAATGGAAAATGAAAATATTAGATTCAAACAATTCATAAATAAAAAATATGCAAAGAGAAAAAAGGACCAACTTACCCCTTAAAATATTTATATTGATAACTATTCGAAAATGTCCGTATCGATAACCTTAAAATTGACACACGTTACTTTCTTTTTTACTTTTTGTAAAAATCAGAGCATTTAATTGTAAGGCGTATTATCCCGAAAACGCATGAACAAATTAATAAGATGAACTAATTTGAACTACGTGACAAGTTCTTCCGAATCAACGGATTGTGATAGATTTCCGGTTTCCGGGAAGCCAAAAGACCAGAACTTGTGACGTCACTAGCGGAGTAATTTTAATCATAGCGCTGATAATACGATACATAAAATCATATTTTTTAATCTTTTGGCTTAGTTGAAAAAAAATATTGAAGTTCAATGTTCTTTTTCAACTAAATTGATGTGTTTATTGCAGCATATGTTTTTGAAATTATACGTATTAATTTTAAAGCAGGCAAACATAGTAACCAGTACACCATGAGGCCGACTAACCTTCACTCGATTTTTTTAGCAAAATTTTCACATAAACTAAATAAAACCAAAAGAAAAAAAAATATCTACCCACTCTAATTTTACCAGACCGAGTTTGGCGCGATAGGTGTGAAACGGGCCCGTACATAACAGGAATAACAAATCATTTTTAGAATAATTATTTGTAAGATAGGATACAGTTACCGAGTGCTTTGTGATTAGTAGTATCATGCTATTAACCCGTATCTTTGTAACTTTTACAGATGTCGATTCCTGAATTTTCCTTATTTTGTTTTATTATTTTCCGAACCCATATATAGACATGTGATTTAATTTTATAATCTTGGTGAACATCGCAAATTTGTGCGGACCTGATAATGTTAAATATTTAAATGGTTTGGCTTAACACCATATCGGAAATATACGGAAAAAACCTAGATCCATCATTAAACATAACACAAAAAAGATAACGAAATCAACAAATCAATTTTGGCGATGATGAAATTCTCCATGCAAAATCATCATAATTACCACAGGAGATATTTGTGACGTCAAAATTATAATCGTTTAAATATTAAAATTTATTATTGACCGTCAGTTAAATTTGATTTGGCAAAACGTAATATATTTATTTCAGAAGATTTATAACAAAATGTGTTTATTTGAAGTTATCAATGTTTTTGTTGAATGGAAAATGCCATAACTAAAACATGTTTTTAACTGATTAAATACATAATAACAGTTATAACGTGCGTGGGTACATTTTGATAAGGCATACCCCCTGCGATGTAAATACTAATGTAATCAACAAAAACATGACGCATTTAATTTGCACAAAAAATCAAAAGCTGTTGGTATTTACAAAAAGAAAAATATGTCGATATTAATGGACAAAAATGATAAGATTTTATTAGATTCCAATGAAAAATTAAATACATGGAGTGAAAACATAAAATAATTGTTTGATGATCAAAGATCACAACAATTTGACATACCTTACGGAGAAACTGGACCAAAAATACTAAAATAAAAGTGATAAGTGCGATTAATCAAATAAAAAATTGCAAAGCACCTGGATCTGATGAAGTGTTTAAAGAGTAAATTAAGCTTGTAAATAACAATATATTTGTTAAAAATATTTGATCAAGAATATCCTACCTGGGCCAAAAGAATGGCTTAAATCGACATTTATTACTTGACTAAAAAAAGTAAACGCAAAAACGTATGGCGAATAACGAACAATAAGCCTTATGAGCCACATTAAAAAAAAACTGAAAATCATACACGGAAGAATATATGAAAAGTACAAGGAATATTTTAGCGAATTTACAATTTGGTGTTAGGGAGGCATCTGTGAGAGATTGTTAGAAAAACTATGTTCAAATACCTATCCATTAAAATTCTACAAGTTACAAAAATTCCACAAGGGACAAGTTTGTGCACATCTGCACATAACGTTTATAATAGCTTATCAGTCAGTAAACAAACTTACAGGATTAAAAATATGATGTTTTGAAACATTGTGTTTTTGTGAATCACCTTTGAGAGTTAAACAATCTTATTCGTAAAGGACAAAATGGTCGATTTGATTAAATGTTTCGAAATAAAGCGTAATCACATTCCACTGAATTAATCGCTATCTTTTTATCTTCTCATAAATATTTTATATTGTGACTTATCAAATGACCGTTTTAAAATTATATTAAATATAAGTTAAGGTAATTAAAATAATTCATGTCAAAGAAGGAATCGTGTGTTAGAAATACCACGTTGTAAAACGAGGCTTGCACAGAGACATGCATATTTTATAGGCCCAAATTTTTTTAATTCTTTTTTTACTGATAATATTTCATTGATTCCAAACTTTCTAAATTTTCCTTCTTTTAAAAAACATACACTATCCTGGATTCAAACTTAAGACATGAACTCCTTTTTTCTATGATTTATTTTGTTGCCCTTTAATATTAAGGAATATTTTTGTGTTTTTTTACAAATATTTTTTATTTCCTTTTTTAATTACTATAAAAAAGAATACCATAATATCTTTTAGAGGATATTTTATTTTTTCTTTCTTATGTTACACAAAAATATTATAACTGTCCATTATTTATTATAGGAGCAAAAATTCAATAACATTTTCTTGTATACCCACAAACAGGCCATGCCTTTGTGGGATTTTTTTGTTTACTATTTTTCTATTAATATGTATTTCATTGCTATGTAATTATGCTTATTTTTTTAATACTCTGTTTTATTATTATGTTTATTGTAAAAAAAACAAAAAAAAGACACAGAAAATAGGTTGTTTCAAAGTTCAAAAAATATATAAACTTAGGCCGTTCGTTGAATGAATTAAGATAACTCAACGTTCAACGTGTAGGCTGGTTGAAAGCTGGCCTCTTAGAGTATATATGTACATCTACTCTAAGGCTGGCCTTTTTAAAACGGCCGAACCAAAAGCGACTGGGTTAGGTTAGGATGGGTTAAGTTTAATGACTTAGTATTGTATTATCCTTGGCTCTACCCGACCGAGTTTCTTCAGACATGCTTGGCGACAACAGTTTAGAGACTAGAAGGAATGTGTATTTGACCACTCATTTTTATCGATTGTTGCGCGGTATGGTCGATAATCTTGAGATTCATATTCCGATATACATGGCCAACCTGCCGATGGTTATGCCTGTTGGAAGGGCTACCGCTATGCTAAACAACATCGCTCTGGATGTTGATCTGTTCCATGTATCCTTGGGCGTTTTCCGGAGCAAGATTCTCATACTACTTTGACAAAAGTCTCTTTCATGTTTTTTTTCTTTTTATAATATGTGCGTCTTGAATTTTAGTTTGTAATGTATATGTTATTTTTAAATAAATTAATTGAACTGAATAATTTAAAAAAAGATTTTTACTTAACTTCTAGAGTTAAGGATTAATTATTAAGTTAAGAAAAAAAACTTTTTTTTTAAATATCAAACTCAACCCAACCTATCCTAACCTAACCTAACCTAACATTGCATAGCAAAATAATAAAAAAAAATACAATAATTAAAATATTATTGTTGTAAAAGTAAGTATTGTTGTATTATGTTGTATTATTGTTATTGAAATTAGATTAAACGACGCCGACGGTTAACCCATTCGTATAACGTTCATTTAACAAACGGCTCTACCCCAGTGGTCGGCAAACTCATTAGTCAAAAGAGCCAAAGATCAAGAGTATCAAATGTTTTTATCTTATACTTTTGTTTTTATTAGGTATACAGATGCTTTACTAATGATGATTTTATCAGTCATTTATTTCACTTCAAACTTAAATTAATTTAGTTTTCTCAGAAAACGCAATAAATATTGTATGTCCAAATTATCCATTAGCTAATGTCTTTATTTTATTGAAATAAACGGCACTTAGTGCCTTTTACATATTAGTTACAAATAAAATTAAATATACATACATGTAAGCATAAGTAATACAGAGCATTTAAAACAATATAATTATTTTTTTTAATAAAAAGAGTTTTAAAGAGTTTTAAGTGGTTTCCTCTCCACGTGAGCAAATGCTGAGAAGTTCCTGATTAGCCCACATTAATATATCCCTCCTGATCCCAATAGTTTAGATAAATTTTAAGATATTTAATTGCAGAAAAATCCACTTTTTGAAATATAAACCTTTATAAGCAAGGTAAATAATAAAGCAACTCCCATATAAAAAAATAATATTATTAATTAACAAATTAAGAAAGTCTAAAAAAGATAAACTTTATAAAAGAATAAAATATTACCAGTTATAGAATTATCGATAAAAAAAAGATAATTTTGTATTAGAAATACTTTGAACCAGTTAAAAAAAAACTAAGAAAACAATTTTGAATAACATTAAAAAAAAATATATATATATATATATGTATTATTATTTAAAACTAATACTTAGGTAAATAGTATATATTTGTGTATAAAAATACAAATGATGTAAAAAAATGATGAATATAAATTTTTTGTACTTATAAATTAATTCAAGAAAAGAAACGAAAAAAGAAAAAAAAAACACTAATAAAGAAGTTTATCATTAACTATTAGTTTTTCCCGCTGTTTCAATTTATGTGCACGCTTGAGAATGATCCGTTCGCTATTGCATAGAGGTGTTTACTTTATTATGACATTATACTAATTCTAATTATTAATTACTAGACGTATGCGCCGAATGTTAATTAAAGGTTTTCCCGCTTATTCAATATTATTCGATTTTGATAACGAGGCAAACATTATGGTAATAATCCCAATCCTTACAAAGAATTCAATAATAAACCACCAATCCCAATAAACAACCTAACATTAAGATAAATAGTATCTGACGTGTTACTATAAAATGTTTCATTGTACTTATTACAAATTTAATAAGATAAATAAATAAACATGGATACTTCTGAATTAAATAAATAAACACATAAATATTTTTGTATGCTTATTTCATTTTATGTTTTTTTTTTGTAAATGACCTTCGTGCATTTATTTCTAATAGAAGAAAAAATATTTAAAATGAAATATTCAAGAAATAAAATATAATTTGGAGAGAAAATAATCACCCTGTATTTAATATCTATGCTTGTAAGAGTCTTGTGATCGCCTCAACTTAGGCTGAGTTACCTACACCACATGCATTGGCAAATGAGGGCATTTAGACAGAAATAATCATGAAGACAAAAAAAAACTATTTTTGTCTTTACTTATCCCTTCCACAAGGACTCAAAATTGTATTATATAAGTCCATACGCAGTCCTTTGGGGGCAATTAGAAATATAACCTCACGTGGTTACTACGTCACTATGGCGTAATACTTAGTTTAAATATATACAGAACCTTTAAGTGCAATACTGTAATGGCTTTTGTCATGTCTTTTAAATAATAAATGAATATACAACATCTTCGTGTCTTGTCAATTGATCTAGCGGACTTCGAATAATCATTCTCTGTGTGCGACTACATAGGCGCATAACAAAATTATGGAAATACGTTTTTTTTTTAAAAACAAATTGAAAAATAATGCAATCAATTTCAACGCCAGTTATTAAACAAATTATGATGAGAAGGAATATTAATTCAAAGTTATAATGAAATCTACGACAAGAAAACATCTAAATTTTATTTCTCTAGATATATGTATTCATTTGGATAGAAAATTTGTATAAAGCTTCACATGGAAATTCTCACAATATTTACTGATTATAATAAATAATTGAAATTTTAAAAAAAAACTTGAAGTTAATTACTGTATCAGTTTTTTGTGATTTGGTCAAAATAAAGAAATATGGATTTTGCCGGGTTCGCAAATAGTACCCCTCATATTATGTAAGTTATAAAAAAAAAGTTTTTTAAATTCGCATCAGCCATTGCAGGCAAAAAGTTGCCTTAAACTATTGAAATGCAGTATTAAGACTTAAGACTGCAAAAACTACTACTTTTAGCAATTGTTGTACACTAAAATGCAAGGATTACTGCGTTTTGGTAGGGTTTTTGGAGAAAACTGATAGCCGATACTTCTTTTGAGATCTTATAAGCAGTTTGAATTAAAACTGACATTAATTTATTTTTTGAACAGTTTCTTTATTAAATTTAAATTTTAAAAAATAAAACACGAGGCGTATATTTTTACAAATGAAACTTTTCAATAATGAAGTAAAAATATTTTTGAAAAATCGCATTTAAGTTAGTATTTTAATCATTTATGAGACTAAAAACTTGATGCATGAGTAGGTATTTAATTTGCAAACTTCCAGTTGTAGAAAAAAAAGAGTTGGATACATTCATAGCGAATTAAATGCTGATTACGAATCAATAAATAACTTAAAAACGACAAAATGTGAGTTGCGGCGGTTCAGGCTCTGCACAGCAAAATACTTGTAAATTTGTGACGTCATACCATTGTTATAACCAATCAATTGACAAAAAGTGTACTTACGAGAAGACTAAACATAGAAAAAATTTATACGCCAGTGTCAGCTTTAAAAATTCGAGTATTGTAACAAGGGTCACATCAACATGTAATTGTCGTAGCCTGTATTACTTTAATTTGATATTCTTTTTACGAACATCTTCCTGAAACTGGTTTATAGGCATCGCATGCTTTGTACATTTGTCACGTAACTGTCCGTTATTATCTACGCTTTAATTACATAACGAACAGGCATATTTATGAATTATTAGCGTAGAATCATGGTCACTTCACATATACATACGTCATATTCACCGTACATACTAAATAAATTACATTGTTACGAGTATTATTATTGTAATGACATAAAGATGGGTTTCCGAGTAATCTTTTATATGGTCCCGGATGTCTTTCGAAGGAGTGTAGCATATTTAATATCAAGATAGGAAAAACAGAAAAACAGCAAAGTTAGGGCATTCGCCTACAACTCAACGAGGAACGAACGAACAAAGGCTAAAATAATTATGACTTAGATAAGTACATACCTTAGTATCCATTACCTACTTCAAACTGTTTGTGACGGTGTTGTATTGCGTATTTCATTTTTTTCAATAAAATGATGGACGCATAAAACACAATATTGTATAATTAATTAAATTGCAGCGTCAAAATAATAGAAAAAGTTATACATTTTCTATAGTTTACGCTATCCTACGCACACATATTTTTTTAGGTATAAATTAAATTTCCCGCTTTTATTTAATAACATTCAATAATTTAAAAAAAAACAGTAAATAAATGAGGGCACTGAAAGTAAAAACAGCAACCTCCAAAAAATATTTTTTTTTGGTTGTGATGTCATTCTATAGTTTATCAACTTTATTTTTATTACAATCATTAGTTGAGTTGCAAATGTAGTTTAAAATCATACTTCTGATGGTTTGAAAATGGCGTTTGGAAGCAAACATAGCAATATCTATCAGCCTTTTTATTCGACCAATGACAGGCTTGAGATTTAAATTTTCAAAATTGCCGTGCCATACAAATATTTAGAAAGTTTTTTGAATTCGTGTTTCTACCAAAGCTAATTTATTAGTATCTTATAGTTTGAGTACAGTGAAATAACATCTCCAATATGAAGGCTCTTTTTCGCATTAGTGTAGCAGTTTTTGTGATTTTTCTCGAAAACACCAAAACGGGAGTTTGCTATTTTTGCTTCCAATGCCCTCAAATTCAAGTTGAATTTAAAGAATGTACGTTTTCTAATTCCTAATTAATAACGTGATAGGCCTTACTTATAAA
Organism: Micrasema longulum; assembly: GCF_059751315.1. Classification (NCBI taxonomy): domain Eukaryota; kingdom Metazoa; phylum Arthropoda; class Insecta; order Trichoptera; family Brachycentridae; genus Micrasema; species Micrasema longulum. Next base: position 128,569 of record NW_028277388.1, on the reverse strand, counting down.
CCTGGTATAAAGATACGCCTAGGCATAGTGGTAAAATAAGTACCAATATGAATACCATTATTGTTTAACTTTCGGTTATTAAATAACACAAAATTTCAGATGGGGATGTGAACTTTATTTGCATTGAGCTATAAACTAACTGAGGTTTCAATTGTTGCTTATCTGTGCTAGGCACCTTCAACCTGCATAAATTTGGTTGGCTGGAAGATATTGCTTTCAGCAAAGGGCTTTTTAAGCATTTTTTGAACTTGAAATTTTAAATTTAAAAAAATAAATTATGTTGGTACTAGGGAGGTAAATGCTAGTAATGTGTACCGTGCACCTGTGCAGTTATATTTTTATTTTATCACAAATTCTTTTGAAGATTTGAAATTATATGAAAATATTTAGCCATCGACAGTTTTGACAGATAAGACAATTTTCTCAGATAAGACAGTGTTCTCGGATACGACGGTATTCATAGGAAGGAGAGTATGTATTCTCAGATACGACCGTATTCTCAAATACAATAGTATTATCAGAGACCACTGTATAAAATTGCTCCGGGAATAAAAGAGTTTTTTTTTTGATAAAAGAAATATTAGCGTTCATATAATTTACACAAATATTTAAATTTTGGTGGCCATTTTCAACGAGTTGTAAATAGCTCACTATTAGAAAATGGAAATCAAGTTGGGGTAGAGTGGGGTTCGAACCATTGTGCGTCCGCAACACTAGCCACGGGACCACAACCCGATTCATCGTAGTATCGATGCTGTCTTCATTATTATATACCATTATATGTATATACGCATATTATTTTGATATCATCTTGTGATGCTTAATAATTTGTAAATATGCTATTACTAAATGAAACATAAAATCATTGATTAATTATTAAATTAAATATTGTACCATATAAATAAATAATTATTTTGTTTTGATTTCTATTATCAAAATTAATTATGAAATTATTAAAGAATTAAATTGACATTTTAGATTCATGAACCTAACATTGCTACTCATTTTTTTACACCATTTTTGGATATGTATAAATTGTTATTGTGTATTTTGTATATTGATGCGTAGTAATAACTGGTAATATTTATAAATGTATTGATTTTAGTACAGAAGAGTACCTACTTAACACGGAATTTAAAGCAAGTTGGGACATGAAAATTACTAAATGTATTTTGTATATTTTGTGTATTTTGCGTATTAATAAATAAATAAAAAATAAAACAATTTTGACAGCTTTGTGATATATGTATACTATACACTCGTACTTACTATTGCCTATTTCACATGTATCATTTAAATCTACACGGTACGGTAAAATCATGATGGATTGAGATTTATTATAGTCTTTTGTATATTTTAAAAATTAATTCAGTTTCTACTCTCAGTTAAAAATCCTGCAAAAGGAAATCGAGTGGAGACTAGTCGGCCTCATGGTGTACTGGTTACTATGTTTGCCTGCTTTAAAATAAATACGTATAATTTCAAAAACATATGCTGCAATAAACACATCAATTTAGTTGAAAAAGAACATTGAACTTCAATGTTTTTTTTCAACTAAGCCAAAAGATTAAAAAATATGATTTTATGTATCGTATTATCAGCGCTACGATTAAAATTACTCCGCTAGTGACGTCACAAGTTCTGGTCGGTGAGTCCTGCTGATTGGTGATTTGGCTTCCCGGAAACCGGATATCTATCACAATCCGTTGATTCGGAAGAACTTGTAGAACGTAGTTCAAATTAGTTTATCTTATTAATTTGTTCATTCGTTTTCGAGATAATACGCCTTACAATTAAATGCTCTGATTTTTACCTCGTGTAAGAAAATATTTTTTATACCTATTTTCCCGTAGCATTAAACTTCCTCATTTTGCATGTGGGCAACGCGCAAAGTAGAAATATTATTTATTAGGTATTAACCCTGCACTGCCCAATGCATACGATCTGTACTATAATCGGAGTATATAAGTGATTACAATCATTTTTATCACTCGGCGACTAGTATATTATACTGTATACATACTAGCCTTTATAATTTATTTTTTAAATCGCGACCAGGGTATAATTTTTCGAAATTTTTTGTACATAAAGTTAGTTGCACCATCAAGTTGCATGTGTTTTGTCAAAAGTGTAGTTTAGCTAAATGTCAAATTGTGATTTCTTTGTATTTTTTTAAGATATGAAATTATAATTGTTTCCGCAACTTTCATTATTAGGTACAAAGATGTTAGCTAAAAAATGTTATTTCATGTTTCCTTTTTTCTTCATTCTTTTTTTTCTTGTATTTTTAAGTTTTTGATGTCAGATGTACCATATTGTCCACGTTTAGAATTCCAACCATCCATGCGCTCAGTAGCAGCAAGACTTGTTGTAATCTAACTTCTATTTTTATAAATTGTTTTTTTTTTTTTTCAAATATCACTAAATCTCTAAACTTTATTGTCAAATAAAAAATGTAAATAGGGGCTAGATTTTTTACTGTCTATGCGCTCTGTAGCTGCAAGACGTGGTGGGATATTTATTTATTGTACAGCGCCCTTGAGGTGATTTTCACAAAAACGGTGCCATATAAATTATCCAAATATAAAAAATAAATAAATATCTAAAATATTAAAATAAAACGTTTTTTTTTCTCTTTATTTATCTCAATGTGTACATAAAAAAACCAACACACATAAATATAAATATATATGTATTTAGTTAGAATAAAAATAATTGGGCAGTTCACTGCCGAATTATTATTAACCCTTCAGGGTTAAGTATCGTTTGCACTTGGATAATAAAATAGATAGAAGAATATTTTCTCGTCCCAACTTAGATAATATGAAAATTTGGCCGCAGTTTACAAGTTCAAAATGAATACACGACGGCGTTTATTACGAGCGAGTTGAAATGAAAAATATTATTTATTTTATGCCAAAATGTATGGGGAATTGTTAAGGAATGAACTAAATAATAAAAATGTTTTTTTTCTGCCTCCATTTTTAGCAGAAAAAATGCATTAGCGTTGAGTGTCGAGCAAATATCTTTTGTCATAAGGTTCTGGCCGTGCGCGTTCACACGAGGACAATGCTGCCGCGGAGATAGCCTGCGCGTCTATTTCCATGACAACGTCTCGGATCAATGCCTTATCCTACAAATTACTGTCGACACGTGGACAATGGTCGAGTCCTGGGGCAGTACTACATTTTATTGTCCCCTTGTAAAGGGCGTTTGAGGCAGTTAAAAGTATTTAAATGTTATTTTTTCAATCAGATAAGTTTAGTGTCATGACCAAGTAATATCAGCGGCGACATTTTGCTCGTTAGCTCACACGCAAATCATTGCATGCAGATGACACGCGAAGCTTTTATCGTCACAAATCTGTCTTGGGGCGACAGACATGATAACGGAGACGGTTTTATGGGCAAAGCTGTCACTACTATTATCTTTAAAGTAACGGGCATTCTAACATTCTTTTAAGATTTGTTTTCATTTTGACAGATATGTAATTACCTACTGACTACTGATATTATGTAAGATTGTACAAGTGTTGCTTATTGTATTAATTTCGTTTTTGTAAGATAAAACCTAATCAATCCTGGTGGTAATTTTTATACACATCATCATGATTCGTAAATAAATTGTATTCATAAAAATATTGTGTTAACATGTGAAGCATGCAACAACAGGTACTTATAGTCCTTAAAATAAAGCTTGATTAGAATGATATTTGTCAGAAAAAGTGACGACTTAACTTTGTAGTAACGTCAAAGGAGACACACGAAAAATCATTCGTATCTGGCGTGTTAATTTATTTTTGTAATACAATGCTTGGTACATAAATCAACATTCATATATAAAGTCAGCTTTAAAACTAAAAAAAACTAAACTAATCCTATTTACGAAGTTCTTACAAGGTTACATCATTTTGCAAAAACGTTAGAAATGGGACAAACTGATCAATGTAAATTAATCGAATAAAAAAAAAATCATTTGACGTTTTTAACACTTTGTATCCCGGAGCCGTGTAAACACGTGATTATATAACCACGCGTTGTGTCCCGGTCCCGTGTTTTCAGGTGGTTTACCAGCTGTCTAAAAAAGTGCATTTTGTTGACATCTAGTGACTTTTATTAGTACTTTTTCGCTGCTGGTAAACTACGTGAAAACACGGGACCGGGACACAACGTGTGGTTTCAAAATCACGTGTTTAGACGGCTCCGGAATACAAAGCACAAAAAAGGGAGTGTGACCTGTATATGTGCGAACATTGCAGTGTGGCCTTCCATAAAGGCCAATGTTGGCAAAACTTTCACACACAAATGACTTATTAAATTGTTTCAAATAAATACGAGAAGTTCCAATTGATTTAATCCAGTATTTTCATAATTACGACACTTTTAAGAAACCCTTTACAAAGCATGAAATTTCGCGAAAATGGGCCGGGCACTGGGTAAATTCTATGTGTATTCGGCCGGTATTCAAAGTGTTAATAAAAAAAAGTATAAACGTCTAATTTTTTAGTGAATAATTGTGTTAAACACACTATAATAGGCTTATTTTTGCGTTTTTTGTATCAATTTTCAGAAATAGAGTTTCATGATTGCATGAAATAACTGATAAAATCGATTTGATCAGTGATCAGTGATCAGTAATTCCCACCACTAACAAATTAGTTTGACAGCTGTCATTCTAATCAAGCTATATTTTAAGGACTATAGTAGTAGTTAGTAGGGGTGGGCCTAGTTAAGCACTTTTAAATTGACTCTATCATAACCCTTAAGCGGTTGTATCAGATTTATCTGGAACCTTATTCTGTAAGTAATTCAGTAATTCGTTTCGTAAATTCTTTTGTATCGTTTAAGAGGGAAAGAGAGCGAAATACGATTTTGATTGCCTTAGAGTGAGATTAATATTTGACGAACAAACAATTAATTTTAAATTTTTATTATTTTCCCTTTCCACACCTAATGGTGCATAAGGCACTGCATTGGTACACCAATTGCAGCGTATTTTGATCATTTTTGTTACATAAGGGTAAAATGATCAGTCTTACGGTTCAGGTACCAGTCCAGGAACTATGAAGTATTCTAGTGTGAAAACACCCTTTTAAATTAATATTTCATATCAACCTTGTCGGGAATCGAACCCGAGACCTCTTGCGTGGCAGGCTCACGCGTTGACCATTACACCACGAGGCCGACAGACAAATTTACGAAACGAAAATTTGACAGAATAAGCATGCTGATTCCTATAATGTTAGATAAATAATTTACCTCACTCTAAACGTTTTTATAAAATAAAACGATTTTTGAACTGGTTTCGAAGATATTGCCATGACTGATGAATTTCTTAGTGACTCAATCTACCACATAGGTGGGGTAAGTTGGGCACGGGTATGTGGCAAGTTGGGCAATAGATCTCTACCCTACATATCAACATATTTTCTTTAAAATCTAAAAACATGTTCCTGATCAATGGATCAATGTTTAATAACATCCTTCTATTTGTATTTGCATATTAGTAAACCATAAACTTGTCCGTGTCCGGGAGGAGGATGAATACATCTGTGTGAGAAATAGAACCAAAATCCTGGACGAGTGTTTTAATGGTTACTCTCAAAAAATAAATCGAGTGGAGATTAGTCCGTCTCGTAGGGTAGTGGTTGGCACGTTCGTCTACGGTGGACATGATATATTGGTTTTAAAAATGGTTAAGCACGTCTATATTTTTTTGTTCTTGGACTGGGCACCTGAAACGTAAGACTGATCAGCTTACAAACATGGTTAAGATATACTGCAATTAAAGTATCAATGCACTGCTCTATGCACCACTGGGTGCGAATAGAGATGATGGTGATAATGAAACCATAAAACATATACATTTTGTATTCGAAGTGTTTTCTTTTCATAAAACGCATTAAAAAAATAACCGACTATTTATTACTCGCATAGTTTTAAAAAAAAACATACCCATGGAAGGTATTTTATATGTTGTTTTAGGTGAAAAAAGTTTTAAAATATTGTTAAATTGGTATAACCTATCTGCAGTGCGATTTTGAATGCTCTCTTGGAGGTAAAGAGACTTTCCCTACCCCATGGGTTCCTAGAGAGCGTTCAGAATCACACTGCCAGTATTTATAGGCCCATTTCAGTCGATTGTAAAAATCGTGATAAAAAACATGGATTTTTATTGTATTAATATCGTGCATTGATTATATTTATATATTTAATGACAGGCAAACACACTAACCAGAACACCACGAGGCCGACTAATCTCCACTAGATTTCCTTATGCCGGATTTTTACCTCAGCGTGGGCCATTGTACCCAATCAACAAATGAATCCACCCTAAATTGGGTGGATTCATTTGTTGATGAATTTTTGCACTATGAATTTTTGTTTTGAGTTAAATAACCGTGTCGTGTGGATTTGTACGACCGCGACCGGTGTAAAATTAGCCATACATAACTATTGTATCAGCAAAAGAATCAGCTTTTCACAAATGAATATTACATGGCCAATTACCGATTTAGATTCATGGAAAATTTGTACAAGAATCAATATGTTATGTACATTTTTAACAAAGACAATCTGTAATAATTCTTCGTAGGCACAAGTTGCAGTTTAAATATGATAATGTGATTCTCATTAGACAAATTTTAGCACACAACAGAAAAGCCGATTTTCGGAATAAATTTATTTGAATGTGTACTATTTTAGGTATCTTATTTTACAGCAATGTCACATAAGAGTCACAGACTGTTCGTTCGTATTCGTATGTTGTGGATTTTTTTAGTGGAAACGTGAGTAAAATACGATATTGACACCATTAGACAGAACCGAAGACATGAAATGTTTAGCTGTCAGTGGCTCAATCACAAATGCTAAGCATTTGAGCGATCACAATGAACAATAATGAGCATGCTAAAGTTATCGCAGTCAAAAGTCAACGCGTGTGTAATCTCTAAGTCAACGCTTGTGTCGGTTTGTTTTTTGTTTTCCTCGTAAATAAATACAGTTCATTGGCGAAAAATCAGCGTTTATTAAAAAAAAAAAAAACAATAAATTGCATTTGCAAAAAAGTAAGGAGTATCTATTACAAAAAAGTTAAAATTAAATTACAATTACCATGGCGACTGCTTTTTTTGACATTTGGCTTGCCAACCGCAGGCTAAATGCAATAAAAAGCACGATTAACAAAAAATAAAATAGCAGTTTTTGAATATTTTCCATATTTACATCGGTGAAATTTAAATATGTGATTGCGCAGCAGAATTAAACGTCGCGAAACGTAAATATTTTGACATTTAATATTAGGTGTACACTGATGTTCCATTGTGATCGCGAATACGATAAACAACCACGGTGAGAAATTGTTATCACGTCGCTTATTAGCACGTCAATAGTTATTTGTGATTGAGCTACAGGATAAATTTATTTTGTCTTAAGGTATTGTGGTTTATGTCTGTATTATGAAAAATAGTTTCGGATATTTTAATCAAATTCCGATAGCAAAGTTAATCAACTCGGCTTAAAATATACAGATGGAACAAAAAGTATGATTTAATAAACAATATTTTGAATATGTCCAAAACTTTGCAGACGAGCACTGGATTTTACCTCCTAGGCCGCCCTAAGAAGTTTATTAAGATTGATAGCTTTGTCTTAAAATTTTTATCCATTTCGGTTGCTAGGTTTACATTGATATATATGTATGTATAAATTATGCTGATGAGGCACTAAGCACCCGTCTCGTTTTCCATTCAACTGAGGTTCCGGAACTTATCTTGTATTTGGTGGGAAATAGTGTTTTACGCGCAGCGGTCAGTAAATGTGAAGCAGCGTAGAAAGTAGAAAGGCGAGACATACAGCTTTGAACTGAAAAAAAAATGTTTTTGAATGTTTACAAACGGCGTTCGTTTTTTGTGGATCTCAATCAGATTATTTCCTTAAATTCCTTATAATTTCTATCCATTTATTTATTTTTACTGGATTTTTGTTAATACTACAATAATATCAACTGACATTCAATGCATTAAAAAAATCATATTCCTACATAAGTGCACCCCTGTTGGTGAGCGTATTTAGGTACCTACTAAGTGCTTACGAAACTTATGTTTGTGGCTATAGTACCTACATATTTATGTAGCTATTTTGTTGGCATGCAGAATACACAGAAAAACTAAGAATGAAACAAAAATAATGCAGATTCAAAATAGTATTGTTGTACTTGTATATTATATTCCAAGGTTGTTAGTAGGTTTTACCTTTGCCTGCGGTCAGTTTTAATCATCGTGTAGCTCTGGAGTAATGGAAAAACAAACCACCTATTACGGATATTTTTTTTTTTTAAATAAGGTTTTCTTTTGTGGTTTTTTTATTTTGCAATCATCCAATTAATGGCAAATGGACCTATAGTCACGAACGACTACTATACAAATATTGTAAGTCACGTATGTAACGTACCGAGCTGAGTTTTACGCTTTTTTCCCAACCAGGATGATTTGTGTACACGTAATAGAGGAAAGTGACTATTTACCGGGTAGTTGCCTGATTCCAGGTACCCCAATATTTCTAAACTAAAGCCAACTGCGAAAACATGTCGATCTGTAAAACATGGGTCTCATCATTGGCCATTACGATGCGAAGATTGACAGCCGTTACCCGCTCGGTCGTGAAGCATGCAATATTCACGTAAATACTTGAATAAATTTAATACAAAGAAACATTTTTCATGTAATATTTTGCTACTAAGGGCTAGTGTTTTTAGGTTTATTATTAATTTTAATAACAATCCGTGCTATCAACTTTAAATTACGTGCATTATTTTGCCATGTCTTCGCTCTGTTATGTTTAAGTTGCGATCTGTGAGAAGATTTGTCTTATGCTCAATACCAAGTACCCATTAAATAGCGCGCATTTCATAATTTCGGTTACCCGATGGTAGGTTTCAGTTTGGAATAATAAAATACATTAATAACAAAATATTTGTTTTGCTTGGCAACTTCATCTCGATCGATTAATCGTTAAAAATGGGACTCTTCCGAAATGATAAAAGTCGTAGAAGGTGTTCAAAACAAGACGATGGGATATATTAAAATTGTGAAAGAATAAATAAACATAGATTTTTATGAAAGCAATGCAGCAGTTCCACGCACCGCAGACTTCTTTAGAAGAGCATGTAAAAAATAAGAAGGAAATACATTTTGTGGACGAATTGATTTCTCAAAAAGCTGGGAGAAGTTAGTTGTAGTGAGAGAAACTTTATTTTCGTGGACACAGATAATGATGATAATCCAATGACCGATGAAGATGATGCGAAGTGTGTTTACTGTAACAAAGCGTATATATCCAATAAAGGAGAAGAATGGATAAAATGCATTCGATGCACAAAATGATCTCATGTAGAATGTTGTGGTTGTGATTATTGTGATTTAATTTGGAGGTTGCTCAAACGGTTGATTTAAACACTCTACGATCTTAATACAAACAATTGTCACGAAATTTTTGTTTTTATATTTTTATATTTGTAAAAATAAAATAAAGTGTTCAGTAGACTCAAATCAGTGTTTGATTTCTAATTTTATAAGTTTAAATATGGAGCTCTACAAAATAAACACCAAATCAATCAATAAGATATATTATATTACACTATTTTAATTAGTCTTTCACTTCGTGTGCCAGAATAGAGATTACAAAATATTCTAGAGTAAAAAAGTATTTTTTTATAAATATTTCATGTCAACCATATCGATTATGTCAATCATGAAATATTTTATGTTAATATAGGTAGGTACTATTGATGCTTAATAAACATAAAAAATACCAAACGAAATTATTAGTATCTTTGTAGAACAATGTTAATCCACCTGTATTAGTATTGATCCCTGGCCGGGTCTGTATTCATTCATCAAAATTATCAGAAGAAAAACCCATCACGAATTAGCGAAGAGCAATCATAATCCTTTTAATTAAAAAAAATATTTATTATTTAAAAAATATTTCAAAACATATAACACAAACAATGTCAATATATTATATAGCCAGCGCTGCTATTCCGAACGCTCTCGCGGCCGTAGAAAACACTTTTATCTCGCGTATTTTGTATGTAAACACGCGAGATAAAAGCTTATTCTACGGCCGCGAGAGCGGTTCAGAATAGCACTGCTGGGATGATATTCCGAACCGCTCTATAAACTGAACTAAACTAAAGCCAACTGCGAAAACACGTCGATCGGTAAAACATGGATCTCAATATTAGCCATTACGATGCGAAGATTGACAGCCGTTACCCGCTCGGTCGTGAAGCATGCCATATCAACGTAAATATTTGAAATAATTATACACCAAGAAACATTTTGCTAATAAGGGCTAGTGTTTTTAGGTTAAATATTAATTTAAATAACAACCCGTGCGATCACCTTCACATTACGTGCATTATTTTGACACGTCTTCGCTCTGTCATGTTTCTGTTGCGATCTGTAAGAAGATTCGTTTTATGCTCATTAGCGCGCATTCCATAATTTCGGTTACCCGGTGATAGGCTTTAGTTTGGAAGAATAAAATACATGAACAAAAAAATATTTGCTTTGCTTGGCGACTTCATCTCGATAAAAATGGGTATAAAAGTCATAGAAGGTGTTCAAAACGAGACGATGGGATATATGAAAATTGTAAAAGAATAAATAAACATAAATATTTATGAAAGCCGCGATAGCGTTTGGAATATCACCCCAGCGGTGCTATTCTGAATGGCTCTCGCGGCCATAGAAAACACTTTTATCTTATGTTTTTACGTACAAAATACGCGAGATAAAAGTGTTTTCTACGGCCGCGAGAGCGTTTGGAATAGCAGCCCAGGAGTTATTGACACTCAATGAGGAAGTTTAGCGGTTTTTTATTATTAAACTAAGTTACATTTTTTTTTAAATATCGTATTATCAGCGCTACGATTATTTAAATTTTTGTAATTCGGAAATAACTCCGCGTGTAGCGTCAGGTGTTCGTTTCCGCTTATTCTCATTCAGTTCTTCCCATTGGTCCAGAAGCGACAAGCAGACCGGAAATCTTCCATAGCTCTCAGATCATAGGTTGATTCACATGAACCAGTGACGTCATTCAAAGTAGTGCGTTTTTATGAAAATATTTTTTAATGTTTTTTCCGTATATTTTCAAGAAACTTTGCTTTACAATTTAATGCTCTAATTTTTACCCCGCGCAAGAAATTATTTTTTGTATCCATTTCCCGTAGGGCTGAAGTTCCTCATTAGGAGCTAAAATAAAACTAATTATGTTGAACGTAATATTATTAATTTTTACATCCCTTCCAAAAAGATTATAATATCATCATCATCATTCCCTTTCCGCACTTTATAGTGCATAGGGCACTGCATTGGTACACCAATCACAGCGTACCTTAATATTTTTTTGTTACACGAAGGTTAGATGATCAGTCTTAGGCTTCAGGTACCAGTCCAGGGACTATGAAATAGTCTGGTGTGAAACCACTCTTTTGAATAAATATTTCACATCAATCATGTCGGGAATCGAACCCGAGACCTTTTGTGTGGTAGGCAAACGTGCTGGCACGAGATTTAGACATAAATAAAAAATGGTTAAGGTTCCATCACTGAATAGGAAATGCCTAGACTTTCAAATTCCCTAAAATTTTTTTTATTTATATCGGTTGTTTTAAAATAAATAAAAGATGAAATGAAGATGAAATGTCTTTCAATCATCTTTTACATGAAGCTAAGGTGATCGATCTCTCGCTTCAGGTACCGATCCTGGAATAATAGAATACTGCAATTCAAACCATTTTTAAAATGAATGCGTCACATCCACCTTGACAGGAGTCCAATCTAGGACCTCAAGGAAAATAGGCGAACGCGCCAACCACTACACAACGAGGCGGACTTATCTCCACTCGATTTACCTACATAGGATTTTTATGTATTCTTCATCCGTACTCAAATATTTCTTAAAACAGACAAAAAATATATTTTTAATTCTGAACCGTTCACAATTTCAAATAATAGCTTGCTCCGTATGGCAGATTGAATAATGAGATATTAGTTATACATACATGTCATGTTGCGTGTTATCCAATAAAGTTTTATTTTAAAGTTCAAGGTAGTTAGTAGTTAGTGGTTAGGTACTAGGTAGCCACTGGCAGTAGTTATTGAATGACAAGCAAACTATTTGAATCACCAATTGGCTTTATCACGGAGATACATCTTCATTCTTTATTGCCAAATAACCAAAAGCGGAATTTGATACCTTCTGCCAACCAATGTCTACAATATTTTAAATATCCATTACCAACTGAATATAATATAAATGTTCTATTTATTATTTATTAATGGTTCTATATTTTCATATTTATCACGGCAATTTATTTAGTTACATAGACAAACATATTTTAATTTTTTGCTGGTGATTCATCTAAACTGCCTAACTAGGGACAGCTTTTGAGGCAGTAAATGTATTTTTTGGAACATGTTATTTTTAACAAATTACAACAGAGAACATTTTAGAGAAGGGGATATGGAAGTCTAGACATTAACGGGGCTTATGACCTGTCGTTGGCTGGTTTAAGTGGCCACTTTACACACTGTGTAACATTCACCTATTTGCCTAAGAATCGAAGAAATATAGAAGAAATATTCCCTTCTGTAAAATGTTCTCTATCTCTGTCGTAATTTGTTAATCTTAATGACTTCCTAAGAAGTGAAATCAAATCTTTTATCTATAAACATTTGGACAAACTCAAAATACTGCATGTTATTTTTATCGTAAACATTATCCACTTCGAATTTTCTTTCATCCTTTTTGTTAGTTTTTCCATTTTACTAATTAACTAGCTTTTATTCGCGACTTCGTTCGCATTGTATTAGGGAAAAAGCTAATTAATTAGTTTTGTCATTTAATAAATAAGAATTTTCCAGATGAAGAAGTATATTTTTTCGGGATAAAAAGTAACCTGCATCAATTGCCAGTCCTTCAACTATCGCTATGCAAATGGACGGTCATTTTGTTTGACGGCGACGTTACATCGTTATTCTGTTGTAAAATAAATTAATTTTCCCACTAAGAATTTTCCCAAATGAATTATATATTTTTTAGTAGTCTATGACACTTCTCACCTCTCCGGCTATCCTTATTTAAAAAATCACGTTGATCGGTTTCGACGTTAAGGAAACACAAACAAATAGGCAAACACACTTTCGCATTAATTTCATGACTCAAGCTAATACTAATCCGAAATTCTACTATAAAGCCAAAACAAAAAGTAAATCAAACTAACCAATTTTTAATTGTTTTAGCTTGACTTTATAATAACTAGGCATGATTTGTAAATCAATCTTGTACTCGTATTTATAATAATATGACAAAGGCCTAATTTTATATTTGAACATTTGTACTAAGTAAGTACCTGCTTAGTTTACAATAGAAATGATAATTTTCAATTTGAACAAAACAAAATTGATTCCCTTTGACATCCCCCTTGCCGCCTACTGATTTTCAAATAATGATGCTCATTATTGAGATATACTTTTTCCATTGAATTAAGAATAGTCCATAAACCGCATACGCGTATCAAACAGAAAGCGACTAAACTACTCTTTATTGAGTAGTTTTACGTTTTGACCATTAGTTTCTCTGTAGACGTCGCTCAATACGCAACTCCCGATTTGAATTCAACTATCCCGTGTTGTGTTGTTTTAAAGTGTAGAAAAAATAGGATGAGATACATAACATAAAATTATCTTATATTTGTGTTATGATAGTAAATTGTTCGCGGTTTGGCAATATAACCCGGCCACTTCTCGCATGCGCGCAGGTGGGATGTCGTGCAGGGGGCATTTGGCATTTTTTTGACGTATCCAAACTTGATTCTACGCGCCTTTTAGTGTATTATAATATTCTATGGTCCTTCTACGTCGGACAACAATAATCGGAGGAATTATTTCTCCGTCTCACCCTGACTATGAGTAGAAACAACTATAGCAGAATTTATAAGATACTATTAGGTAATGGGTCAATAATTGAATTGACACGATACAAGGGCGTAGTAGATGGCATTTTAATTCATGGGTTATTGCTTTCTTTGACTTCATTCCCCAACGCACTTTCGTCGTGATAAAACCTGATACTACGCAGAAAAATACCGTGTGTGATGAGAAAATGCCTTTATTAAGTGGTGCACAGGTCAACCCCTATACAACGAGGCGGACTAATTTTTACTCGATTTCCATTTTCTAGATTTTTATCCGAGGGCAGTCATCGAGTCGATAACACTCGTCCAGGGTTCAGGTGTGCTGTTTTGAATCTTCTTGGGATGTAGAGAGTGGTTAATTTGTGGATTTTTATTTTTGCCATGCGAATACACTTTGCCTATGTCATACTGATGATAAAACGTCAAATGATTTAAAATAAATGGTTTTATAATTGAAATTTCATAGTTCCACATTATAAACTGTTTAAAAATAGAAAAAACAAATACGGTTTGGTCAATTCAACCTTATTAATTATTTTGGGGAATGGTCGTAATAATGTTCTTGATGAAAATCGTCATGTTTGGTTTCAGGTGCTGGTATTTATTTGACGTTCAATCATCATTATTGATATATATGAATCAAAGTGTAGTGGCATGCAAAAGATAAAAATCTCCAGGTAAAATCTTCTCTACCCCAAAACTGAAGTAAATTTGAAGCACCCAAATATTTATTAAAAACGAACAAAAATATACTTTATCTTAATATGAAGTGTTGCAAAGAAGGTGTAGATAGACCGGATATCGGATAGTTACCGGATATCCGTTTCATCTACACCTACAGTCGGATACCGCCATACCGGATAGTAGTTTAATACCCGGCGAGTACCATTAAACTGTATTCATTAAACTGTAAAATGATGAAATGAAATGAACGCCGCTGTTTATTTGTTTATATCGACCGTGTTTGGGAAAAAAGAAGAAACCCTCATTATTTGAAAAAAAAAACTTCTTTGCATTAAAACGTTCGTCAGTGTTCGTATACACCCTAAAAAAATAATTTATTCCGGAAATAAACAATGTTTATCAAAGATGACCTCTAAATTACTAATATATTTAAGTAAAAAAGGGACAATCGGCAATATCCAGTATCACTATTGCAAAGTGTATACTCCTGGTATTTATTGAAATGACATGAAACTCATTATTTATTTGAATTAAAAGAAAATTGGAATACTATGTGTATTTATTACGCATTGACCTTGTTTATGTAGAATGTGTGCCAGTGACCAGAGTGCAACATACTCGTAATGACCTAACTAGGAAGTTGACTATAAAGATCAATATTTATTGTAAATTATATTATGCATACCGAAAATGTGTAAAAACTTTTTTCGTGTTGCATGTATTTTGATCATTTTAATGATTCAAAGAATCAACCCGACCACACTTGAAAAATAAAAGGCGATCTTATAGAAATTCACAAAAATCGGCACGGATATTGTGATTGCGAACTTAGTGAAACGTTCTTTTTTTCCCACATCAGCTCCTAAGCTGAGCGTGTGGACATCCCCTGAAGCCTCCGGGGACCCTATCGCCAGTCAGCACTTTGGTCTCCTTTCCCGTCAATCCTGCGTCCCTTAGTTAATATAGTCGCCCATATGGACAAAAACCATTATGTGATTATCAACCACGAAGTTAGCAAAGTCGCTGTTGTGGCTGGATGCTTAAGAAATGATGTATGAAGAAACAAACATATGTCTAAGGAGAGCAAAGTACGAGTTTATAAAACCTGCATTAGACCTATTATGATGTACGGCATAGAAACAAGGACCGACACCAATAAAACAAAAAGCCTCCTAAGAACGAGTAAAATTAAAACTTTCCGACCCATTGCGGGAACGACAGTCCGAGACAGAGTAAGAAACTCTGAAATAAGAAGGATCTGCGACGTCGAAGATGTTGTGAGACGGGGAAGATCAAGGCGTTTTTGGAGATAGCAGATTCGGAAAGAGTGGTGAATATAGTAGCAGGGGAAATACCAGTTGGCAGCAGACCCTTCGAAGACCCCAAACAAGATGGCGGGACAGCTGGAGGTCCACATCCCCAGGAACAGGCTTCGATAAATAACAGGACGCAGCCTTACAGAAAGCAGAAGAAAATGAGTTTTCAGCAATACAACGGGCCTTAGGTAATCAGGTGGAGAATTGCAAGCGCAAACCGAAACCGCCCGGTTCACGATTGTTGTTAAACTAAAAACTAAACCAAAAATTTGGAACGTTTTTGTTCTATGCAATAGAGCTAAAAGGCTTCTCTTGTGAATTACTACTCTGATGATACAGCATACAACTTGTGTCGTTATTATTGTTACCTAACTTATATCGTGGCTACACTGACAGAATGCATTAAGTCAACAGTCTTTGTATAATATTTCAAATATTTTTTGATGTGAAAGGTGTTGATTTAGAATTTTATACTATGCCTAGAATAAAGATTACTCTTTCAAAGCTTTCAAAATAATAAAAAAATATGGGAGATATAATGCGTTGAAAGATTAAAAAAGCTTCAAATGCGATTATCTCAGAACTTGTTTAAATGACTTAATGCATTTTGTCAGTAAAGCCTCGAATATTTAAAGGCGCTTTACAAAAGTGATTCTATGGGATATACCAAATACACACGAAATTATTTTACGTTTAGAATAATACAAAGATAAAAAAATTCGTGAAAAATTACATAATAACCTATAGTTAAAAAATATAAATATTAGTATCATTTACAAAAAAACTACCATAATATTTATAAAATAAACGATGACAAATTTTCTGCTGCCGTTGTTACTAATATGCAATCTTAAGATGAATTATTTGTTTCTGTTTTGATAGGATAATTTATTATAGATTTGCTTGTTTTTTGCGGAATCCCGATTTGTCATACCCTTTTTCTTGCATTTTCTTACAAATCTAATTACTTGTAAATAATGTCCACTTTCGCAGATTCACTATAATTCATGACGTCACGAGTCATCTCGTCCGCTCCATTCGCTGAATATTTATTGCATCGATTTTTTTGCCTCTGCTGAGAAACGTACAGCGTTGTAGTATATCACTAAATTAATATTTAATATTACGTATAATTACTTTTTGCTGAATGGCTTACAATATAAGCTCATGAATTTTAATTTTCTAGATACAACCATATTGGAGCGCGCGTTTTTGCGTAGAGGGGGCGCCAATGTTCCGGCGCCTGCCCACTCAGTGACTCAATAAATGTAAAAAAATGTAACTATTTGACTCGTCAGTTTCACAAATCACAGACATTATTTGTTCTTTTTACTAAGTGTACTTACTGTTCGAAATAATATATCGAGCCTAGATATCGCCTTTAAAACTCGTTCCCCGTTCACTGCTCTCGTCATTTGGAGTTTCCGTCGAAATCCGTCATTCGCCGCAGCGCTATCGTCCTGTTCGGTTGTATTGCAAGTTTGTTTCGGCCTGAAGTTTCGAAATTCAAAAACTAGTGACGCTTTAATAATATTTAACTGTTTTACTATCAAAACAAAGTCTCGCTAAAAATATAATAAAGAGACATCGTAAATTGATTTTTGTGCAGTTTCATTACATTTGGATTTAATCGTGTTGATTGCAGTGGATTAGTGGAACGTGGAATGCAACCATCTAACGGTTTAAATATTGAGATTTACCAAAGTGGCATTTAGAAATCCAAATAAAAACTTTCGGTAGTTGGAGCTCTTTGGAGGCTTTCGAGAGTTCTTTTAATCTTCTTTGAAAGGTGAGTTTTATTGCGTTGTGTTAATTTTGTTATATGATGCCACTTCTACTTTCACCAATATTATTTGTTTTGGTTCTCAAAGTGAAAAGAAACTTGTATTCTTTAGTAAAATGCTTACATGTTTATAAATAAGACACGGTTAATATGAACAGTATCAACATTATTATTTTACAAACGATTGATAATAATTTTAGCTTTGATAAATCAAATGACAAATCATCAAATTTTACGAAAAAACTTTGCCATTGCGTATTATTAAATAATATGTAACAATAATATGAATTGTGATTAACTTACTAAAGTAATGTGTTCATAATGTGCGATATTCATAATAAATTATTACCTTATTACCTACCTCCTTTATGTTAGATGAAAAATGTTTTTAAATGTTTCGTTTTTGTTGAAATAATAAATAACTTTATATGCTAGATTCTTGTGTATAAATGACAAATGTATAAAGAAGGTAAGCAATCTTGAGATTTGCTCCCGGGAGACAAATAAATGTATCATTTATTTAAAGTATAAAAATATAATACCTATGAGCATTTAAGTGATACATTACTTTATTATTATTATTATACTTTCAAATTTCTGTGTAAAATAATGAGTTTTCATTAACATGTATTTCCGAAGTTATCAAATTGCTTTGTTTATTAAAATAAAATAAATAATAATCAAAGCCTAAATAGTAAAAATATTGTTTTGTTTTTGTTTTTCAAGTTTTATACATGCTATTCTATATGCCTTACAACTTTTGTTTGTATCACCAAAGACTAAGGCCCCAGTGCACAGAACAACCAGGTGTTATTGTGACAATCTTGGTTGTTATTTTTTCCATAGAAAATCAAACTCAGAACTGCCTTGTTTGAGGCAAAAATCTTAGCCATTATACAACAGGAGCTGTCAATATGTCTTCAGTATATTATTATTTCACAAATAAGAAAAAACAAAAGAGTTCTTGCTAAAAAAAGTTATATAAAAAGTCGGGAGGCGTGTTTTATTTATTTGTCTATTAAATATTATGTTTTCTCTTTTGGCGGCAAATTTCTTCTAACTAAACCAATGAAAAAATGTTTCTTGAGTTGAGAAAATAATGTCAGTAAATGCTTTCCAAAATAAAACAAAATCGAGATATTATATGTACATCCCAAGGAAATAACTAAACTTTGTTTGGAAAGAGGAGAGAAAAGAAGAAGAATGGAGCAAGTATTCAAAAGGGAAAGATAGGATTTTTTTTTAAACATTTTTGCAAAAGAAATCCCGTAGAAATTGTAAAGTTTCTAATAAATAAAAATCAGGCAAATCTCAAGTCATATTTCAAAACATGAAATTTTATATTTGAAGCTCTAACTTTGTGGCTATTCATTATAATAAACATAAAACAGCTTTGTTTTTAACCACTTATTTTATATTTTATTACCAACCTGTTTCGAAGCTACACCTTCCTTATCAAGGTAAACAATGCATTACTAAATTTTACCTTGATAAGGAAGCATGTGTAGTTTTGAAACCGGTCTGTAATAAAATATAAAATAAGTGGTTAAAAACAAAGTTGTTATATTTTAATTTTAAATCTCGAGACCTTTATCCAATACGCCGGTTAATGTGTACACTCAAAAACATTGATAAATATTAAGTAATTGATAAATAATAAGCTCATATGTCTGAAACATTGCAAAGAAATTGAAATCTAAATAAATTAAAAAAATTATAACACTTTTTAAGAATCTCTCATAAAAGTGGTATAAATTCATTACTTATTGTTCAAAAATAATAAATTATGCTGAACTGATTTTGCTGAAACATTTTTTGAAACTATTTGAAAGTACAAGGAAATCATTTTTTTTATTGATCAATGAATTCTCAAGCACTTAATTTATTAAAAAAATACTTTTAACATACATATTTATTTAGGATTTTGTTTTAAATAGTAAAAGTTGAAATAGCTAAAGATTTATAAGTATTACTTATATCTGAGAAATCAAGCCCGCCATTCTGTCACAGAACCAAAACCTGATTTAAAATGGAAATTTTACTCGAATGTGTAAGTTATAATAAATTATGACTACCAGCACTTCCACTTAGCCAATTATTATTATGACTTTCACTCAGTCACCGTCTGAAGATGCATATCACTGTAAAAAGTGTTAATTGGTCCAATAAACAAGTGGAATGGTTCTTATTATCAATAATATTATATCAATTAATCTATAAGTTTTTAAAAAAATAAACAATTGCTTTCTTATGATTTACCCGAACATTAAAATTTTGGGGGCCATTTTCAATGAGTTGTAAATAACACACTATCAGAAATTGGGAACCAAGTTGTGGTAGAGCGGGGTGCGAACTTCGGACTTCTGATCCGTGAGTCCGCGACACTAGTCACGGGACCACAACCTAATTCCCGCAACCCATTTGATATTCATAATTGGAAAGTAAGACTTTTTAAAGCATTTTGCAATATAAAAAAACCCAAAATAATTGTCCAGATTTGATGATAAAAGTTAGAATCTTAGAACAGGCTGATCCATGTTAGATGGAGACTATCTTAACCAGAGGACGCTCCATATTCATTTTCTAATTCACTAGCTTTATATAGATTTCCTGGTATATGTATACTTATTTATGCAATAAATTTGTAAAATAAATGAAATATTAACACCATTTATCTCAAAAAATATGTTTTTAAAATACATTAAACTACGCTCTAGTCAATAATTCAAATTCTCAAGATTACAGATCCAAAATGTGTTTGGTTCCAGATACGGTTGCCATTAAATATTTATTTTAAAAAGGTATTTTAATACTGCAATATTTAAGTCCCTGGACTGGCACCAGAAGTTCAATTTTTAATTATTAAAATGGTTTTTGTTCCTCCTGACAACTTATCTTAATTGAGATACATATTGTTAAAATGTAAGTGATGGATATCATAATATTATTTGAAGTGTAGTGCTTACTTTTTATAGCCGCCATATATGGAACACTATAAGTAACTAAATAACTACAGCTTGTCCACATAAATTATGTTGTATTGGAATATGATTGCATTTATATTGAGCGGACTATTTCCTTTGTATGATTTGGGGGCCTTTAGAAATTCATTTGCATGAGTACTTACGTAGTGTTTTCTTTTTTCTGATACATGTTTGCACTTATTTTCAAAATTATTTATGGGCCACTGAGGTTGTTTGGTACAGTAAAAAAAAAAATTTTAATCTACATCATTTACATTTTATAATAATAAAATTACATCTTTTTTTTTATTCCCCTTTTATCAATTCCACCAGTGACTGGGTTTTGCTCTGGGGTCAGGGGTCAGACTGGTGGGAGACTAAACAAATTCCTATGTTACATACGAGTGAAAGAGAGGATTGCCAATCATGATTTTATATAATTATGAGAATAAACGAGTTTAAATTAAACAAATTTAAGTATAATGTAATTTCATGTAATTATTCAAACCCTAATAATATTTTCATTCTGCAGTAGATATTTTTTGTTTGTTTATGTTGTTGTTTCCTTTTTGTTTAAAATCCTGTTAATTATTTTTAAATATCTATAAACTTATTAAAAACTGGTACTCGCCATTCCTTTAAATGTGTATTGATGCAGACATATATATTTTTTAGTACTTATAATATAATTTTAAACAATAGCTTTCCTTAGTAGTTATTAAATTCCAATAAAATTTATCGATAAGTAAATTATATATTTATCTCTACGATCCATTACTTAAATCACATGAGATTGTCTCTCATTTAAATTTCATAATCTTTATGTTTTGGTATGAAAAAAGTTATACTACTTATCTAAATAATTCTCATTACATCTCATTTAAAAAGACCTCATAGGTCAGTTCCTATGAATTACCATAATATGCATAATGAAGTAATAAGTGAATATATTTAGTGAGGTTGAAATAGTAAATTAAATTTTTATTTAAGCTTGTTTATCCTTGTGTAGGGATTATTCCCTAATAGTTATTCTCTATAACCTAATAATCCTATTAAGGCCACATTAAATATCATTACTGTATAATTAAGTCATTAATGTTTTTTTTATTTTTCAAGTTTAAAAAAATAGCCAAGTCTTAATATTGCTACATAAAAAATGACCCGTTTTCTTCTTCTTTCAGTTCCTTCAACGAAAATACGTGAAATGTCCTTGACTAGCCTTCATCCAACAGAATTGAGCACTTCTCGAGATCGGTAAGATTGAAATTTTAAATATTAAAAAATAAAACATTACAAACATTGTATTGTATATATTACATGCACTAATTAATTGCTAAGAATATATACTCGTAAGTACTATACAATAACATTATCTTTAAAATGGCCAAATTAAGTCTAAAAAAATATTTAAATATTTATGTATTTAGTTGCTTTTCCTGCATAACGTAATTTGATGACATTATTGTTAAATTTAGCAAAAAGAAAATCTTTGTATAAATAAGCATATTTATCTAAGATCCTTTGTATTTAATGTCGAAAACCGGCGTTTTATATTATTTTCCATGAATAATGCTGCATTGGATTGTAAATATGATTATCACCATCTAAAATAGAATGAATTCCTCAACAGTCAAGTCTGCCGTGGTCTTCTACCTTGTTTTTCAGCATAATCATACGTATAGGTACAGCTCAATGCATAGTTGAGACTTGCTGTTGCAATGTCTCACGGTGCATCATTAGGTAGGTACTTTTAATAACCTTGTAGCAAATGTGTCACTGACATGGTTTTAATATTCAAGGAGTCTAATTAGTATTAAAATGGCATTTAATGAATCTTAGATGAGTGTGTATCCAATTAAATTCATTCACTAATAAATATTTTTAGTTCAAGTATATATTTTATAGCTGCTATAAAATCCTCGCCGATTTAAATGTAAATCACATATGTCCTGATTTTTGTTTTGTTGAATTATTCAGAACGTACAGAATTTATAGTATAAAGCTACTTTTTGCAATTTTTTTCCTAAAATGACTTTAATTTGAACCTTCAGTTCAACAATCTCTATTCTTTGTTATTCTGGCTATAATGTATTTTTGTATAAATTCAATTTAATATGATAACAGTTCTTACAGTTACTAACACAATGTTTTTATGTGTTCCTTATACAATTGAAATATGTCAACTCTATAAATTTAGATATCCAAACAATCGTATGCTTATTAGGCTTAAACTAATACATATGTATTATGAAGCCAAATGAATCAAAGTTGCTTTCAAGGACAAAATTTGTTCGATGAATTGCAATTAGGAAATAAATTTGGCTGTTTTAAATAACACACAGTCTGATGTCTTGCAGGACACCACTGGCACAGCGCATGTTTAAACTGTGCAACTAAGTTAAGCTTAGACCCATACGCACTATGAAAATAATCTCTGTCTCTCTCGCGCTTATGAGCGTGACATAGACTACTATTGCTTTGTTAGTTGCTAATGATATGGTAATAAAATATACACTGGATGCTTCTGCGTTCGTCTGAATTTTGCTGCGATTCTTAATAGTAAAAATATAATAATATATATTCAATGTTAAGCTATGGAATAAGAACACTGATTTGTAAATATATGTTTTCAATTGATCTAATCCAGGTCGATTATCTAGTGCTAGCGCGTTCTCAAAACTTACACAAACATATTTTGAATGTATAGAATATTGATTTTAAAAACTTTCATATTCAATTTGAGTCAAATGTGCTATGTTTTTTAAAAATACCTTTTGGATTATAGCATAAAAACAATCAGTAAAGAAAATTTGTATACTTGTTTAATAACGTGTCGCTCCAAAAAAAAAGATCTGCCGAAAATGGCAGCAGAAAACTAGCCTTTTTATTATTTAGTTCGTCAAAAATGATGAACACAAAATATTATTATTTTTTATTTTTTTATTATAAATAAAAAATGTGCTTGTACTAAAATAAATTCATACATTGTATTTTTTTTCATATCCACAACCCTCCAATCCAACACAAATTTTAAAGAAAAGATATGACATTTGGTTAAAATTTTATATAACCTTTTTAAAATAAACACCCTGTAGATTTTAAATGCCTTTGTGTAAGTTTTGCAAACGCGCCAGCTTTAGTTAATTGACCAGTACCCTATCTGTAATCTATAAATGTGAAAGCACTACAATTAATTAAATGAAAAATATTTTTTTTATTTATCGAAAGCATACAAAAATCAAAATATAAATTATCAAGTCCTATAAAGTGCAGTTCCTCAGCAGGTGCATAAGCACTATAAAGTTAAGTTCTAATATATGTAAATACATAATCTTATCTCTTAAATTCTATAACATAAAAACTCTTATTACTATGGAAAAAAAAGAAAAATATATATTCCCATGTACATTAAAAATAAAATAAAAGATTGTCCAAATAAAAAAAAAAGTGTAAACATGTAAGTCAAGATACGCTAAAAAACACAATACCTATATTATAAATCTTAGTTATAATATAATTTTTAAAACAAGTTATTTAAAACACCCAAGGTAAAATAAAATAATACTTAAAAATAAAAATAATATTTAATAAAAAATGTATGATTTTATTATGTACTGTCATGTACATAATATTATAGGGTATGATTTTCATTGGGATATTCAGGGATTGGGCAACCAAAAAAGCCATTTTATAATTAATTTTTTTAAATTCTTCATTGATTGTGGTGTTTTTTGCGTTAATAAAATTAATTAAAACTAATAATAATATTGATTCTGATGATATCTTCCATCGGTCCACTGAGCCAACATCAATAATATTACTCTTTCCGCTGTGGCTTTATGGGCAGGAATAGAAAATAAATAAATACATACTTGCGTAGTTTTAACAATTGACAGAAAAAAAATCGACATTTTTTTCCACAGAATATATTGACTTCTACTCTATCTGAACAAGGTCAGCCTTCTTAAAGTTCTTTAGATACATAAATTGCTGAAAGCATTTGCCAACTAATCTACTCATTCGTAGTCAGTAAGACTTGTAGGTACCGCTTTATGTATTTCATTCTTATGTTTAGGCATTTAAAATTTATTCTAAGATAGCAATTTGATATTAAATCAGTAAGAAACTTTAAACAGATCCCTGCACAATCAGCTAATAGTGACTTGTACCTCTTTAACTACTTGCCACAGCATTGTGCAAGTTGGAATCGGGAGATTATAGGTTATGATGGGACAGAGGGCTCAATAACAGTGACAGCCCCGATATATCGGGACAGATTGCAACCGCGATCATGTATAATGTTCTGTGTTCGATAATTAATTCTTCCGCCGCTTCCAGGTTGACACCTCGCAGTCCCCTCGCCACCTCCATGGAGGACTTGCCCCTGGCGCACACGGAAGCAGCACTGACCATCGAGGAATTGCGTGCACAACTAAACTCGTGCTTCACATGCGGAGTTAGTTGGACCCACGAGCACGTGTCCCTGGACTGCCCCGAGTGTGGGGGCTACGCTCTTCAGCGGCCTTGCCCCCTCTGCCAGCATTGCGGAGAGATATGGGAGCGTGACAGACCCGTGGTAAGTTTGGAATAACCCAATATGGCGTAGTGCACTGTCTGTCTCTTGGTCCAAACTGCGTGGTCACTATCAACTTTCCTTATCTTATTATAAATAGAAAAATTCAATATTATTTAAGTACATATTGTAATTAAAAATTGTACGATGTTTCTGAGTAATTCTGGGCAATAAGCCCTAAAAAAACTATCCTCAATTTTTCCATATCAATGTTTGAATTTATAATTAAAAAATCAACTGAGATAAGGCAGCTTAAAATATTGTATTTAAACATATCTTTAATTTATGTTATTACTTAAATATTCTGATCTTTGTCCTTTTTATTATCTTAGATCTCTTTCTTTTTCTTTTCTTTAATTTAAATTTACTATGAAAATATACATTATTATTTGAATCTTGTTGTTGTGAATCTTATGCATGCTCTAATAATAATATTATATATATAATTTATAAATTCTAACGCCATACACATATGACTCTTACCTTATGTTTGATTTTTTTTTTGTAAATGTTTTTTTTTCCCATATCATATTTTTTTACTGTCTTATATAAAATTTAATTTGTGACTTCGCCTTCTTTTTGAACAGCAGTCTGAATTTTTACCTTTTCTCTGGTATTATGATCATGTTCATATTGAGTTTGATAAATTTCTTTACAAAATTCAGTGGTTTTTATTTTAAAATAAAGATTTTTATCTAGGTGTCTATTATATTTTGTATTTCTTTGCTCCACAACAGGCCAGGAGGCCCAATTACAGTGGTGAGATACGGCACAGAACACCTAGACTTAGGAAAAATCTAATTGAAATTTTTCATTCTCATCGGGAACCAAACCCGGAACCTTCTGTGGTGGATCAAGCATCTTAGTCATTACACCGCGGAGGTCACCAAAGAAGAATGTCAATAAACGTAATGTTTCTTTTTCAGTCTCACGCCTTTGGCAAAGCCAGCTGGCTGGGCGTGTGTCCCTTGTCAGAGTTCCCGCACACGGCGCAGTCATACCCGCCCTTGCGCGCTCCTCCCGCGGCCACGGGTCCCGCTACGCCGCCGCCTTCCGCCCTGCCCCCGCACTGCTCAGCCGCAGCCCGTCTCGCGCACGACCTGTGCCAGCGCCTAGAGAAGCTGTCGGCGCAGGAGCGACCCTCGTGACGCCACCTTAGCTTCTAGTTTAGCGAAGGATATTCTGCGTGATTAGGTAGAATCATAACGGTAACAGATGTATTTGTTATTGAAGTATATTATAAGGCGAGTATATTCATTGAAGGTTGTGGGGAGAAGATTAAATTTCACAAAAGAATCTTGAAGATTATTAAACTTTAGTTATTTAAAATCTCATATCGAGCTGGACTTGATAAACATTTTTGCATTTTGTATTTTTTTCAAAATCTTACTACTGTTTTTATAATAATCGTTAATCTGCTATGAGAAAATGACATTCTAGTTTATGTTCTAAAAGTTTTTTCTAAAAGCAAATGTTTGAGTGGAAATATAGTATCAGATTAATTTTTAGAACACTTTTAACCTGCATTTAGGTTTCTAAATACGCAATACACAATTTATAATTTGTAATAAAAATCCATTTAAGCAACTACAAAAATTGCTTCAGAATAAGCTTTCAGTCAAATAAACCTTTATTAAAAAAATGTAAGTTGTAATAGCACTTAAATTATTATATAATGTAAGTAGAATTACTAATTTGTTTTATTTACATTATTTTGATGCTTTCTTTTGTATGTTGTATATTTTTATATATCATATTATTTACTAATTATACAATAATAAATAATATTATATTAATATGTTTTTATTTATCTTCTTTCATTGTTATTATTTTAGTCCACCATTTACCCTCATAAATCAACCCAGTGATTGCTTCAGTCAATAATCTAGTGTCTAGTCCAAGGTTCGGATGACAGATAATTTTATCCAGTAATGGAAGTTCATTGCAAAAGATGTTACATTATTCTGTACCCACATACATCAGGTTTTTATGACATATTTATTTAAAATAAATATGTCTTATTAAAAAATATTTTTTATTTTGTTAACACAAGAAAACTTCAAATAAAAAAATAGTAAAAAGAGAACAAACTGTTCCGTTATCGACCCACAGATACTGTCAATTTTGATAGAAAAAATGAGACACCAGGCATTCATGGACACGTACATACTCTTTATTTTGTGACACATTGAAGTGATATGTAGATACAACTTATTTGGTGGAATTCTTGAGAGTCGGAGATGATGAATTCGGTGGTAGACATTGTGTGGACAACGGTATTCATTCCATCGTGGATCAGCAGCAGCAGGTGCAGCGCTATAGAACCATAAGTATATGCCACCGTTTTGGACTATCATCGAACCAAATGATATGGACTATCTAAGTACTCCGCCTATTTTCAATGGCAAAGGACAGTTTCCAATAGACTTTTGTGTTTTTATGTTTATAGTGTTATAATTTATTATATTTTATATTTCTTTATCGTAATTTAAAAAACTTCTTAAAATCAAGAATTGCACAATGTTTTCTTGTTTGTGTATTAAGGCTTGTGAATGCATAAATTAATGATTACTATTATTACAGGACTAGTTAATTTTTGAAGTATTAAAAATATGTACACGTTTTATACTTCATAGTTTAAAATCATTATTTTTACGACCAATTAAAACACCTTCAAATATATAAATAAAATGTCCCCTTAATTTAAACACAACGTAAGGCGTTTTTATCTGTATTTGAGATTACGATTCAATATTTTTCACTGTACAAAATAGCATCTATCTTTTTCATTTTTCAAGAAATTTTTAAGAAAAAAAAGATAAAGCACATTTTTTTTAAAACGCGTATATCAAAGAATAATAATTCTTAAGAATACAGCGTAAGTCAGTAGGTAGTCAGTACAGTAGTTTACATATGTTTGGAAACAAAATATTAGAATTATTTGTTTAAAAAAAAAAAACTCAAGTTTCATATAAAATTACTGATTTATTAATTTTTTATTGTCTCCTGTAAAGTTATCATTTTCGTTGTATTCAAATGAAGACGACAATACTTTACTAGTCACAATAAGAAAAATAGTGTTTATTTGATTTGTAGATAATTTCAATAACAGTAGCATGATTGTTTTCTATTTATTTTGAAAATATGTGTTTTATTACAAATATTGAATGTTAATGCGTTCAAGTTCTAGTCTTTGTAATATCTATTTCTGCTTTTTTTCCCTGAAATACAAATAATTTGCCACTTATTATAGATTGTATTGTATAGTATTCAAGTATGTCTGTATGATTAATAAAAATATTAGATTTTTAAAAATCTCTTTTATTTAAACCAAATAAGCACTCTAGATTATAAAAAAAATTCTCCTAGTGTCGCCAAAGCAGTATTTTGCCATATATAAATAATAATAACCTGGAGGTACGATTTTGTCACTGATTTCAATTTTTATTTAAGATAATTCTTCTTCGGAAAGTATTTTACAAATAGTTTGGTTATGTTCGTTTCAATTTGTTTATAGGCTTCTCGAATATTATCTGTATAAACCTAAAATCAGTAAAAATAATAGTATTAAGTTTCACCAACAGACATAAAATACGTAAATAAAGTATTTTATTACCAAGTTATGAAATTTATCCGGGTATTTGAAATATATGCGAAGAAGAGCATTGGTGTCAGTTTCTATTGTTTCAAAAATGCCCGTAATACAGAACTTGCTTAGACTTTCTTGTATATTTGATTGTTCAGTACTAGAAATTGGGCTAAGTTTTCTATTTGCCTCCTCTGTTATTGTTTGATACCTGTAAACAATTATAAATTGCATTTTTAACTATTCAAATAATTTTAACTTATCTCTACTGCACTGTGCTTACAGCACATGTGAGTAATTTATTATCAAAAGGGTTTGTAAAAGAGTATTCATTAAGAGTCTATATATAATATATATAGACTCTTAATGAATTACTTTTTTAAGTACAAACCTTACAAATATATTATATTTATAGTCACTTACAAAATAAGTGTTTAAACTAATGTATTAACTCAGAACTGTAATTTTGATTTAAATTACGTTGGAAGCATGGAAGTTATGGATCGAGTTAAAGTAAATTTAGATAAAATATGTTTTTGAGTAGTAACTTGCTTCATTGTGGAATTTCGAATTTTTTCTGGTGAGAAAAAAGAATTTGTTGATTCATTGTATTCTTCTATGATATAGTCTTTTGGCAGTTGTGACGTATCGTCCAGTGGTTTTGGCTCATAAGGCTCGAAAAATGTTAAGTTTATCTGTAAAGAAAGACCAAATTATTATTTGTGATTCAACTCTGAAACCATTTACACCACATGTTTGAAAATAACCATTTTCCGCTTTCAACTGGATTAAGAACCCATCAATAAAATCAAACTTTAATTATTATAACAATGTTTTTAGTAGGTCTAAATGTTTGCTTCTGCAAGACTGGATTTCCTCCCTACGGAGCTATTCACAGTGTGTAAAGTAGCCACTTAAACCAGTCAATGTCAGATCATAAGCCATGTAAATGCCTATACTTCCATATTCCCTTCTCAAAAATGTTTCTCTCTCTGTAGCAACAAATTTAGATATAATTACTGTTATTTTTAATTTATAAAAAAATTCTGAATTTTCTAGGAAAATTAGGGTCTTGGAATTGACGAGGTTATAAGAATTTGATCTCATAATGATTATTGTTACCTTCATGATTCTGTATGAGGCACTAGATTAGTGTATTGGTACACTCGTGGTTTATTTTATGAAATGATTAATCTTGCACGTCAGGCCGAAGGTACCATAATTGTTCTGGATGCTCCAACTTAAAGTAAAATAAATTAGGAACCCCGGCATCTGTTACGCGAGTGCTGGACCCTCAATAAAGATGAGGGTTTGCTTTTGACTCTGCCCTCAGCGATACTTGGATATTTATAGCCTAAATACACTTGTATTGAAGTTAATCAAACAATGCTCTACGTTTGTTATAAGCCCAAAAATTAAAATGTATAAACTATGCGCGTTGTGGCAAAATGGCCCGTACGGGTAATATGCGCTACTATTTTAGAGCGCTGTGGCCGAAGCGGGAACCGGACTGGCAGGGGTAGTATGACCCCTTCTCTTCCGGTCACTCGGCGCAGCGGGTACTCTCCGTTCTTCGCCTCCACTCTGGCCGCCGACTGTATTCACTTCTCTGCTCCACTTGGACCGGGTGGAAAGTTATTTTCAGGGCTATTGAGGTTGACGACTTATGATCGGCGCAGTCGTGCTCCTACCTTGCGGCTTTCCCTTTTGGCCCTGCCTAGGAGGGTGGTCTTCCATTTACGCCAGGAAGCCCGAGTGCGGTAGACGGCCGGTGACAACCCAGCATACACGTGGTAATGCGTATTTTACAATAATTATTATATGAAAATGAAAAATTATTGTAAATCAAAATATTAATTTTATTTTTGATTCACAGGTAAGTGAAAATTAAACTACAGACCTTCACACATGGTTTCTTAAATAAGTTGACAACTGATTGCTACACCAGAAAAGGATAAATATGAAAACTTACGATTCTTTGATTTAAAGCTTCACAGGAGTTAAATTCTGCGCAGCATATGTTTTGGGATGAAGATTCTTTACAATTTACCAAGGAATCATTGCCAGATTGACTACTGTTACTAAAATACACGTTTTGTTACTATCAATAAAAGAGACAAACATACGAAGTTATATAATAGTAGTATTTTTAAGATTTAATTATCTTACCTGTTTAACAAGCCCAAAGTTTTGTTGTTTTCAAGTAGCATCTGAATAAAGAGTACATAAAATGTAGTAAAAATTATGCTAGGTTAGAGAATAATTTTAATATGAATAAGACTCTGCTTCTTTTCATGTGACAACTCAATTATATTTATTTATTTATTCAGGTATAGAAGCAAAAATAAATAATGTAATAAGATGATAACGATGATAGGTTTATATATAAAAATGCTCTACTTTTCAAAAGTTAAATGAAGATCTTTAGAATAAAACTAGAATACCTAATACTAACTTACTTTGTCACTATCCTGTGGGTGAGCAACATACAGATTAGTTAATTCAAAAAGTTGCGATGGTGTTTTTATTTTGCTCATAGAAGAATCAAGCTGGTCTTCACAACCACTGGAAATATAATAAAAATAATTCTTACAAATTTTGGCAACTAAATACATATATGTACGATATATTTTAGAGTTTTTAAAATGAAATATTTAACACATTCATAGCATCCAGCTACACCTGTACATGGCTTTGTTTTCCGTAGGCAGACAAAAAGTAAATCGATCGATATTTTTAAGGAAAGGGGACAAATTAGATATTAAAGTCCCACGCTCACACTTATGTTGTTGACTTGATGTTCGAAGTTTAATTCCTATTCTATGACCACTTAATTTCTAGTGCATTATTTTTAGCACCATTTTTGTGAAATCCACCTCAAACGCTCCAGCGAAAACAAAAATATTGATAATTTAAATATAACTTTAAAAGTAATGAAAATAATACATTTACATATTACATCATTTGCATACAGTAAAACTCCAACTAACCGGATTAATGAGTGCTAAACGTTATTCAGATATAAGGAAATCTGGATAGTTGGATTAACCATTAAAATTAATACAAAGTTTTGAAAGAAAATGCAAAATTTATTCTAAGATTAGTTTTTTTCTTGCTTTAAAAATAATATAGTAAATTGGAATTACATAAAAAACGTTAACATGCTCAACAAAGTTCATTGCTTGCCACGCAATGCGCTCCGGCCTCCAGCGCCCCTTTTAAAATTAAAACATCTCTTTTGTTCTTTATTTTCTGATAACAATTATGTTATTTTGCAATCCGGATGATTGGAGTTCAGATAAACCGAGTTCTTTTGTATTAGCCATTTTTGATGAAATAGTTTTTTTTGTTAATGTATGTAATGTGAAGCATATTGCTAAATGAGCTACATACTCGTAATATTATGGAAACTGAAATATGACTACATACACACGACCATAAAATTTACTTAATTCTTCTGGGCTATAAAATGAGTTGGTGGATTTATCCTTATTTAGCCTTATTTTTGGTGTTTCCTTAAAAATTTCTAAAATGTTTGCATCTTTCTTGGGTTCGTAATCATTGGCAGGAATCTCTTTAGGATGGACAGATTTTTGCTAGAAAAAGTTAAGGAGAAAGAGGATTTAGATATTAGGTAGGTATTTATTAAATGACCTAAATTATTATACATCCAAATTCACATCTCACATGATATTATACCAAAAAGGAATGTTGATTTCAGTTCGTTTTAAATAATGCAGCCATATGTACATTGACAAAGTTATCCCTAAACTACATTTAATTCCTGTGTCCTGTTGGAATGAAGAATACAGTTCTGTGAGAAATATAACTATAAATAGGTAATAATCTCCAAAAAGTGAACAGAGTGGAGATTACGATGCCCGAAGTTCTGTATTCGATTCCCGGTGGAGGTTGACATGAAATATTTATTAGAAGGGGTTATTTCATAGTCCCCAGACTGGATTTGAATAGGGAAATATCACGTTTTTTTTTTTTACAATTATGAATTAATAAGGGTAAATGAAATACTTCAAAGTCAAAAAAATTTTTTTTTTGCACTTATTAGTAGCATAAAAAATATTTTTAAATTCATCATTTTGAATTCCCGCGAAAACACTTCATTTCATAGGCCACGCCCGTCATACGTCACAAGCCGCATTTAAGTTTGACGTTCTGCCATTTTTGTATGCAGAAACTGTTGTGTATTATTTCATCCGAGTTTATTTACATATATTAGTGATTTTACAACTATTTTTTCTGCATTATATCTGGAATAAAGGGTTTTTAATACTGTATAGTACCCAAATGCAGGATTACTTTGAAGACAACGCCAGAAAAAATGTTTTTTAATGTGCCCAAAGATGCATCAATACGAAGAAAATAGTGCTTCGCTATGAAGAGATATAAAGAAAAATAGGATGTTTACTTTCAAATCCGTTATCTATTGTTGTGAAGATCACTTTAATGTAAGTATTATTTAAAGTATTCGTTTGTTTTTATGCGTATTTAGTTTGTCATTGATCACGGAAATTCTGACATTTCGTATAACCTAAAATTTATTTTGTCGCTACGCTATCGATATATTATACTTTTCCACGTTCATAGCGAGTATTTTTATTTATCCAATAAGTCTCGGATCATTTCGGTATTGTAACGATATTTATTCAAGTGTATAAATAATATATTGCTATTCATTTAAGGGTTTCTATTTATTACAGTTGGAAAAGTATTTGGAGAATAACATGAGTGTGCCAAAAGTCCTAGATGATGAAGAAAAAGTGAAGTGTGCAAATTTCCCAGGAAATTCGAAACTGTGTCCAAGAAAACCCAAATTTCCTTGACAATGTGATAACCAGTGACAACCTGGAGACCAAACACCAGAGCACCGAGTGGCACACCAACAACTCCCCGCGTCCAAAGAAAGCCAGAATGAGCAAGTCAAGGGTCAAATCCATGCTAATCTCCTTTTTTGACCGTCGCGGTATGGCTCACAAGGAGTTCGTATCCCCTGGATAGACTGTGAATGCCATTTTTTACGTGGACGTGCTTGACAGGTTGCACAAACACGTCTTCCCCATGAGGCCAGACATCGCCGATTCTTGAAAGATTCACCACGATACCTCGCCATGCCACACCACGCTGTTGGTGAGGGAGTTTCTGACCAAGCACAGGGTTGCCTCACCCTCCCTACAGTCCAGATCTAGCACTGCTGGACTTCTTCCTCGTATGTTTTTTTGTAAATGCCCCTTGGGCGTAAAAAAAAAACAGTACTTAATACATATTATGACCGTATCATATTCTTGAAATAAAAAAATGATATCCAAACTGAATCTTTTACTCCACGTTGACCATTACAGCAAACTTTACTTAGCATTTGTTGCTATAGAGTTCAACTTAATGGACCACGCTCAGATATTTTAAGAGGTAACAACCGTCATCGCAGCCGATTGTGATTGATTGCAAGTAAAAGAGAAATGAAATAAGTAGTTAAAAAATCAATTCAATTTCAATGCTGACAAAACCAGCTTTTATTTGTTATGTAAAAAAGGTACAATATTACAAACAATCAGAATATATAAAAAAGAAGAAACAGGGTACGTTGACAATGTTTTTTTAATTAAATTTATTTGGGAAACAGAACAGTTCTACGTAAGTATTTATAGTTCATAACATCATATTATTTATTGCATGGATGACTTTTGACATGTCTATCTTCAAGTATTTGTTGAATTTAGTCATGCCATGTCTTTCTCGGTATTCCTTTATTTCTGCATCCATCAACATTCACATTGTAAATATTTTTATCCGTTCTTTCGCTGTCCATTCGCTCTACATATCCAAACCAACGCACATCTCCTTTCTTAATTTTGTCGATAATGCCTACCACAGCATTACATAATGTACGGATATCGACATTCGTGCATCTATCGTACATAGTTTCAGTACACATTCGCCTGAGATCACATTTCAGCCTACTCTACGCTCCCATACATCAGAGTCGGGGCCAGGACTCCATTGTGAACTGATAATTTTGCCTCTTGTGGCAAACATTTATTTGCCGAGGTTAATTTAAGTTCACAGTTCACTCTGTTCCCAGCACTCACCCTCCTGTTCCTGGTTCCTTACTTCGACCATGAAGCCATGACAAAAGAACAACAGCGTGCTTGCAACCTCCTGAAAATAAATGAGTATTTTTACTGACTTTTATATAACTGGTCATACCATCTTAATATGATGATGGAGTTCAATTCTATGGAAATTTTTCATATGGGAGTTGCATTATTTTTTACTTTGCTTATAATATACAAGGTATATATTTCAAAAAGAGGATTTTTCTGATATTATCTTACTTTATTTTAGCTAAACTGTTGAAATTCTATGGATTAAAAATCTTTTGACTCCTTTTTAAAAGCTGGTATGCAATTTAAAAACTGTAAAAGGCGTCAAATACTGTTGTTTTCAATATAGAACTATTTGCACCCATTTTACACCTTTCTTTTCTTCATATTATAAAATATTAATCTGGGATATTAGATTAAATAAGTTAATATGATGGACAAAATACTTGTTTATACCGAAAAGTTTTAGTTGCCCATTAAAAATATATTAGATATTTCTTAATACTTATTATGACAGGTCAAAAATAATTACGATAAAACAGTTATATTCTTGCTTTCTCAAAACAAAGTACAAGTCAGATGATGAACATTTTGTTACATTGCTACTAACCTTGAGCCGCTGGACAATCTTCACATATACAAGACTCCACTATTTCCTCCCTTTCATTTCATATCAAAGTAACAGAATTTGGCGTACTTTGTACTCCGGTGTGACATGTGCTTTTAGTAATCCAATTCGTTGAATGTGCACGTATCCAATTGCATTATTGCCATAATTTTCCCAGGACGACCTGTGTAAAAAAATATATAATCGTCAGTATCTATCAATCTAGTGATTAAAATAAAATATTATAAACATTCATGTCTTGAATATAACATTTATCTGATGCCAAGTACATTATTGCTAATAATAAGTATGGATTTAAAAAGCAAATCATACATTTTAGGAAAAACACGGATTATAAATGTACACATACAATAGCATAAACTTCGTTCTTAACCATCGGGAACAAAAATTAGGTTATGACTTGTCAAGTAATATTTTAATTAATATTTTACATAATAATTGATACACATCGATATTATTTTATATTAAATATTTACATGCCTTCGTTTTTTTAAGTTTAGGGTGTTTAATATATCAACAATTTATAATGCCAACTGGTTTTCTAACACAAAACGAGGTTAGAATGACACTTGTATTCGGGGAATGTTTAAGATACTATTCAAATGATTCATGTCAAACATCAACACATATAATTGATAAATACATTAAATCTATAAATATTTATAACAATTACTTACTTTGCAGCCTTGATTCCTTGAATTTTCGCACTATTATACTGCATATTTGTAGCAAAAAAAGACGCTAAAATAATCGCATCATCATTCGGCAAATTATCCAATTGGGCTTTTGAAATTCTGTCTTCCATTATTTTGAATGATTTCTTTATCACTGTAGAGTAATTATAATTTACATTTATAACTTAATACATAATTCACAACGTCAAAATCCTTTATAAAACGCACGCGACATTGACAACCCGTACAAACAGTATGCAAAAATAACAGGCATTGAAGACGAAAGCGGCTTGTGACGTCACGACCAATCATATGGCGTTTTTGTAAAGGCGTATTTTTCAACATTTTTATTTTAAAAATTATGAATGAAAACATATTTCTACAAGATCCATATTGATTATAAAAATATAATTATTTTTTCTAAATCCATTTCACATATTTTTATCGGTATTCGTAGTATGTGATATTTCCCTATTGTAAGTTTGATCATTTTCCCCTAATGTATCATTCAAACGATGAAAATATACTGTAATTAGAGTAGGTACGAAGCTGTAGCACCACAAGGTGCAGGTTTGATTCCCGCCAGTTGCAAGAAAAAAATCCAAGAAATATTCTTTTCTCAATTGGTCTGGGAGACACTTGCTGACCAGCCTCTAAAATAGAGGCTTAGTGGGTTATTCCTCTAAAAACAACATTGGATAAGAACAATATTACATAATATATTAAAGATATTGCAACTTACAATTTTCTGTACACATGTACATTCCTTATTAGGATTAGAAAGGCATTGACTGCTATATGTTTCATTTGAATTGAGATTTTCAAATTGCCAACTGTAAATAATATTAAAATAAAGACACAATTAAAAAATCAAATTCAAAATCAAAACAAATTATATTTGAAACTCGCCTTAAGGAAAACTGTGACTTGAGAACATTTTGAGAAGATATTTGATTATTGCTTTTTATGGTAAGCAAAAGAATGGTTTGTTTGCTGCGAGATTTTAGGGCCAAGGCTGCTACTCCTCCAAGATGACTTAAAAGCAATTTGTGTTTTTTCATGGCTTGTTTTATTTCTTCAAAACCTAAAATCATCCAATTGGAAATATTCACTATGGTGGGCTATGGCGGCTATGCCATTAACATTCATTTGAGTTGATCATTATCAATAAAAAACAGGTTGTATTCTTACTCAAGCCATAACTTTCACCATTGATTTCATAATATGTGATAAAGTTATTATGCTTTACCATCTCTGCGAAAACATCTTGAGTTACATAATGGTGTCGACAAGTCAAGGGGTGTGTTGATAAATTTTTGTTAGTTGTATGCAAAAATGCGTAGTACACTTTATCACAATGTTCCTCACTAATGCGAAGACATAAGATTTCTGGTAAAAAGAGAAAAAGTTATTAAAATGATAATTAGTATCTTTGCCTATAAATAAAAGTACACATTTAGTAAACAAACCTTTGTTACAATCTTGAGGTCCTACTAGAATCACAAGTGGCCACGAATACAATTTTTCTAACGATTTTATTCCACCCGCATATTTTCGTAGATTCAATGATTCTATTTGAAAAAGATTGATAACATTTCTCTCGGCTCTTTCAATCATAGTTCTTGAATAAAAGTCTAGACATTTTTCCTAAAATTTCAAAGCTGAAATGGATGGGATGGTTGAAGATCCTCATACACATACTTGCAAAATCAGCTTATGTATGTTACTTTTCTTCAGTGATGACATTGAAATAGTCAAGTTTAAACAAAAAGAAAAACATGTAGCAATTAAGCTAGATAATGAACTCAACAGTTCAAAACCTAACTATCTACTCAATTGTCAATTCTGGGAAGAAAAACCATAGTGTTTTATTACCTTGAGATTGTCATTTGTTTTTTCATCATTTAATGTTTCTAAATCTGGAAATAAAAGACAGCAAACTTTCATCAGATGAACATTGAAGCTTATTGGATTATAAGCGAGATTAAGAATTCGCAATTGCTTCAAGTCCTTTGTATAATTTGGAAGATCGAACATGTTTTCTATTTTGTTACCTACCATGCTGATTTTTTCAATTCTGAAAACATTAAAATGAGGTTATTAAATTTTGGAAAAACGAAATTTCATTCCAAAAAAGGTGTAAAACCTACCCTGTACACCATTTGAATAACATTAATGAATTAATATTGTTGTGATCTAAATTCAGTAATTTAAGGTCATGTAGTGTATGTAGGCCAGTATCAGAATCCAATACTATATTTGATATATTATTATGTGAAATATCTAAATACTTTATGGAAAGTTTATTAAGGTTTTCTAGACATTCAATACTATTGAACGCCAAATTCAATTTTCTTAAAAACCTGCAAAAATAAAATTTTCATAATTATTGAATAATTTTTTTCAAGGAATAACCTGCCAAGCTCCTAATTTAAAAACTTGTCAGTAGGTAGGATAGAGAGAATTTTGAAGGAATTTATGAAAAATACATCCAGACCAATTGGTCAATATTTGTCAATAATTGGTCAGGAAAAAATATTTTTTGAATCAAAACCGTGACGCCAGTTTCACAGTTGGCTGTCTAATCAATTACGCCACGGCGCCTGTTAAATATTTAAACTAATTTCATGATCAATTTTAACCTTTTTTGCAGCAAATACTAAATTCTTAGAAAATTCTAATTTAGGGGTGGAAATAATTAAATAAATTTTCCATGTATAATTATTACTAAACAATATTTTGAGACTATACAGTTTTTTGTAGACAAGAACTGGATTCAACCCACTTGGGAGTTATTCATATATTACAACAGAGTTGAAGAACATTTTATAGAAGGAAATATAGGCATTTACAGGGCTTATAAAAGGGCCTGTCAATGGTGGTTTAAGTGGTTACTTTACACACTGTGTAACATTCACCCTTCTGCCTATGTTTGAATATCTATATTCCTTCAATTCTTCCATCTTTTGATCTTTGTGAAGTTAAAGAGCTGAAACCTAACACCCGCATCAATAAAGGTTACAATTATAGTCACCCATAAAGACAAAAACCATACTATGATTATCAACCACAAAGTTAGCTACAGTTTACAGCAATACAACTGGACGTAGGTACTCAGGGAGAATTGCAAATACAAACTGAAACCGTCCATTGCACGTTTGTTGTAACCTAACCTAGCCTAACCTAACCAACAATTTGTAACGCTTTTGTTCTATGCAATAGAGCTAAAGGGCTTCTCTTTAAGCAAGGTAATTTTAATGAATCATTACTTTCGTGACTTGAAATTGACACTGGCAAAATCATAAAATTTAGTATGCAATGCCATTTCATTAAAATAATGAAAGGCACATTTAAACAGATAAAGATGTTTTCATTTTTGACAAATTGATCACCAGTAAAAGCAAAACGAGTGACTAAAATATTTTTAAAAAACATGGAAATTTATAACTTCAAAAACCAAAATACCTTAAATTCTCCAGGCCTTCAATTTTCTTTATATTATTGTTAGATATGTCTAGTTCAATAAGAGACCAGAAATCACTCAGATCTTTTATGTGCTCTATTTTGTTAAATGAATAGTTAACTTCTTTCAAATAGTAGGGACCTACATGGAATTTTTATCATTTAGAACAATAAAAAGAAATCTGTTAATTTAGATGATATTTGTAATACATGTATTCATTAAACAATTTGACTATTCTGTTTACACATCTTTAAGATACAGTTTTAACAAATGACTAAATTAATTAACTTCTTTGGATGGTACATGATTATCCTTAGTTTATCTTTTAAACATAAGACACTGAGGTAAAGGTGACAATAAACAGTGTTTTAACATGCAACATTAAAATATGTGGGTAAGAAGATAGAAGGAATGTTTATAATATGTATTGTTATTTTGTACCTAAACTTTGCAATTAACTTTATTCAACATTTTTTCAACAGCCCATACAGGTGCGGCCATATAGGTATTATGAAAGTGAAGACTTTCAAAGATTATACAAATTGCACAATAATGCATCTGTATTTCCAGCAGAATGTGATGCAAACAGATAAATTGTCATGTACACTTTAAGCTCATAATATAGCGAGTTTTTTTATCCTCTTGGATTCCCTGAGTGCTCTACAACATATCAAATCCTCTACATCCCCTTAACCCGAGGATGAGCTCCGCATTAAACCTTGACAATCCGGATGACTGGAGTTAGAATAAATGGAGTTCTACAGTATTTAAGTAGATGAGTATGAAAGGAAGATGATTTGGCTTCAAATTTCAGTCCAGGAAAACTATGATGTACCTTACAACGAAACAAGTTTTATTTTATCCCAGCAATGTTAAAATAATTTATTTTTACTTTGCTGGGAATTAAACCCATTATCTACCTACTTAAAAGATGGTAGGTATGTGCGCTTACTACTAAATAATGAATCGGACTAGAATAATACATTTAATGACTAGTACCCTAGGCCTAGGTACTTACTATCAAAATCTAAAATGCAGACAATTGTATTGTGGGATGCATTCAAATACTTGAGAAATATTAATTTCTTCAGTGGTTTGAGTGTTCCTAATAAATTATATGATATATCCAAATACTGTATATAAGGAAATTTTTGTAGTAAATCAATTTCATATAAACCCTGAAATTTTGAAATTAAAATAAGTAACAGACATTTTTATATAATGATTTATTTATAGGAACCCTTCGCCATAAGGATAACATTATGTAACATAAAATATGTAGGTATTACAGTACTTTATTTCATTGTTTATTGCATCCGGTTAACATTAGATAAATTGTTGTGTTACATAATATAAAATGCTACTATTAAATAAATATAATATTTTATTCAAGGTGGAAAGAGTGAGTTTATTGTTATCAGGGCCCCAATTACAATGTTGAACTGTCTATAAAATAAAACTGAATTTTCTTTGCAAAATCGTATAAAAGTATCTACAGTAATTTGTAAATGAAGATGTTTAAAAAAATAAATAAAATGAATACTCAATTTATCAAACCAAATATTCGCTTGTACTTTAGAGACAATTAAAAATTGGGCCCAGGCATCTTTTAAAGGCCTTCAAAGTTTTAGGATTTAAAAAAGAAAATATGTATTGTCAATTACCAATCTAGATATATCACATGTAGTAAACACCTGGTTCCCAATGAATGGGCAATCACCGATATTACTCAATCCAGCTGTTATTTTATCAATCGTCAAAAGGCCACGTGTTTCTTCATTATCAAATTCAAACCTTGGATCACTGGCGCTATATGTATTTTTAAAGGGTATTTGGTGGATTTGTCTTAAATCCCAATTGAAATCTAGCAAAAAAGATTGGTGAAGACGGTATAACTGTATTGGAAAAATGATATTTTTACCATGAGCATTTTGGTACCTAAATATTTACAAGGTAAGGAAAAATCGTTATCTTATAGTAATACCATATTTATCTCTAAATTCCGGTACTGATTGACCAATATCATTTAAAGGCTATCTTTTATTATTTGGAATTTTCACTTTTATGATTTTAAATATTTCTAATTACCTCCCTCTTTTTCATTTCAACTGATTTATCCAGCGCAAAGAGATCATTAAAATCAACTTTAAATGATGTTGTGGTACTAACATCATTACTATCAGCAATATAAAGGTCATTACTTGAATCTCGATAATGCTTTGTTAATTTTTCAAATGTCGTACGATGCATTTTGAAACCAATTTTTACATACAAAAACATAAAATGATAATTTGAAAGAAAACTTTATTTAAAAATAGAACTACCTACATAAGTAGTCAACATAATTATTGGGAAGGTAAGTAGGTAGGTGCTTACTTTTATAGGTACAGTTTGTCAAAAGGATGGTGTTCTTTGTTCTTATGGCTAGCCTCTTCCTTTAGAACCACTAGAAGCCTTTCCTTTTCCACCATTAGAACATTTAAAACAGCAGTAGGGACATTACTGTAACTAATCACAAAACAAGATACGTTTGGTGTTGTCAGCATAAAAATCAATCAAGTATACTTCTGATTTTTGCTTCTTGACATGTATTTTGACAAAAGTAATGGGTGAAATAGTTTTTTTGGAAAAAAGTAATGCAGTAAAATTCTCCGCAAAAAATACATTTTTTTGACATGAAATTTGACAAGTTTTATCACTATGAAAAAATATGTTGTGTACGCTTCGGAGGAATAACATATACTTGCATATACTGTCATTTCAAGCCTAATGGTGAGCTTCACGATGAAGTTGGCTGTAGATGATGTTGCTTGATGTTTTTTAACACTTTTTTTATTCCTTTTGGTAACACCATATGTCGAGGAACAGTGAGAACTTATTCAAGTTCCTATTATGAGTAATGAAATCATTGTAAAAGACCATTTGGATTAAACCTTAATTTTATTAGTAAGTATTTCCGTATATGTAAAAACGCAAAAAATATTTAGAAACATGGTTGGTCATTACGGGAGACAACAATTATTGGTGAATTTCTATGAAATAAAGTAAAATACCAAAGGTTGTAAAACATTATTGCTTTATTAATTTTAGTATACATATTAATTTTAAATAAATAAATTCAACATGATAAATATCAATCAATAAATAAATAAAACAATTTACTGGTCAAACATTTCAAATAAACTCTATAAAATTTAATTTTAACAGAAAATAATACAATGTAAATGTATGATAATCTTTGGTATGCAACATTTTATAATATTCACACCTATCTACTTAATATATACATAATTCTTATAAGAAGGAAAAAAGTAGCCTATGTATAATTTTATCGAGCGATTTAATTATTATTATTTAAGTTACACAATACCTAAACATTTGATAGATTGTTAATTTTATAAACAAATTTTATTTGTTGTATTAGACATTAGACCATATCGGTTATAAACATAACACATTAATGATTACAGTAGACCCACCCAGTGTTTTAAAAACTTTCTTAAAAAAAAAAATTGAAAACAATAGGGATTGTAAGAAATATGAAAAAAGTGTTTATTTTTAGTAACTACCCACAGTACAGTTAAATTTTTATCAATTTCTTTAATTATTCCAAAATTTTGAAGAAATTGAGATTTCTGTTTGTGTGAGGTTAGGATAGACTTTAAATGGTCTAGAATGTGATCTTTGTTCGATTCAAAATTCAAGGTGCCGAATTTCTTATTGTTTTACCTTTTGCCAAAGAAAATAGCAGGGTGAATATGAAATTGTTTTTTAACTTAGATTTTGTTGGAAGTATTAAATGGTGGATTTTTAAAACAATATAAATTAA
Source organism: Micrasema longulum (assembly GCF_059751315.1). NCBI lineage: Eukaryota > Metazoa > Arthropoda > Insecta > Trichoptera > Brachycentridae > Micrasema > Micrasema longulum. The sequence goes on along the minus strand of NW_028277388.1, from coordinate 84,968 downwards.
GCTTGATTTTTTTTAAATATCGTGATTGAACAAAACATTTAAAGTTATGTATAAAAGCATTGAATCGGGTAACTTAAAAATTAAACAACAATATTTTTACTATTTCAAAATTATTATAAACAAATACTGAATTTCATTCTCTAGGGAGTTTTTCAAGATTGATATTATTTTAACAGAGAAGACTATATGTAAGTCTAGGCATTTACAGGATTTATGATTTGTTTTATGCTAGTTTAAGAAATTACTTTACATATTCACCATTCCGTCTGTGTTTGGACATCCACATTTATTCTGCCAGTTGATTTTTGTAAAGTAAAATTAAAATCATAATATTATAAACTACCCACAAAATGATCCCTTATTTCTAAACTAAGCAAGTAATTAGAATTTACAAATGGGTATAATTATTCCTAGCTGTAATCTCAAGATATCACAGTAAATCTTTGATAGTATCTTCATTAGCTATATCTTTTACATTTTAAACATTAACAAAGCCTGATAAATAAAATAAGCAAAATATTTTTTGTTAAGATTACATATTTTTATAGATATCTTTTAGTTTTATATTAGAGTTGGTATATTTTAAGTATTTATTTAATATTCTATGAATAATCAAGTATTTTTTCAATGTGTTTTAAAAAAGATTTATAATATACCGATTGTTTTGTTTAACAGAATAATTTATTTAAAAAATATATTTAAAAAAATAGATAAGTTATTAAAATCAGTTTGAAAAAAAAAAAAGTGTGGTTTTTATTTCATCACCTCATCGATTTTTTAAAAATATATGGAGGTTTCTTTTTCAAAAGGAGATTAGATATATCTTCTTCTTCTTCGGCCTGTAGCTGTCCACTCCTGAACGTAAGCCTCCTTCATCTTTCTCTATGCCAAACGGTCTTGGGCTATTTGCATCCACGCTGTTCCTGAATGCTTCACAAGATCGTCTCTCCAGCAGAGCTGCGGCCATCCGGGGTTTCTGGTAGTAGTTCCAGCGCGCCAGCACAGGAGGCTTTTTGTACATCTATCATCTGAGCTACGAGCAACATGACCAGCCCAGTACCATTTCAATGTTCCAACTCTCCCAATAATGTCCAGCACTTCTGTTTTTGTTCTTATGATTTTATTTCTTGTTTTATCTCTCAGACTAACCCTCAGCATTGCTCGCTCCATGGCTACCTGTTTGATTCTCAGTTTATACACACTTTTGATTGACAGTGTGATGGTCTCAAACCCATATGCGAGTACTGGCAAAACACAGGTATCAAACAATTTTCATTTAAGATTGTTGGGGGTTCATATATTTGATACATATAAGTATATATAAAATTAAGCAACCTCTTTAACACAAAAGAAAGATCTTGAGTGATATAGATATTTTGCAGATAGTAGACAAAATTCAGTTAAAATAATTAACTAGTTTTATAATATGACTTTAGTTTTTTTTTTTACACATCCTTATTTTTTTATATTATGTAAATTCAATTGAAATAAAAGCCGTTTATTAACTTACAGTAAACAATTATTTTTCTTGTAATATTGTACAGAACAAATTAATTTATATGAAAAAAGTTATTTTATTTATTTTAATTTTATTTTAAACTACTAATAGGTTATAGGTTTTGTTTGAGTTTATATCATCAGCAAACATATTTATGATTTAGGTACCAGTAGGTAAAAAACCAACATTTATTTTATTTTATCTACTGATAAAATAAAATAAATATTTAATTTTAAAACTTAGTAGGTTAGAATTATTATAAGTGTTATTTTTTATTTAATATATTTGCATTTTTTATGGTCCCATAGGACTAACAAAATTTAAAAAATAACATTAATATAATTGACAATAGATTCTAGTAATTTGTAAGTACAGTGGTTAAATTTAAGTATAACTTAAAATGTTATAATTTTACCTATTTACTTTAAGATATACAGACATTTATCAATTCCTCATTAAACAGTTCAAATTATTTAAGAAATAAATTACTTTAGAACATCTTCACATTATTTTCTACATACAATGAGATGGGCAATACCAGTAAAAAGAAGAATCATAATATTTTTATTGTTAAAAAATATAGCACAAAGGTTTCTTTAAGTTCTTTTATAGACATATAATATATTATTTTGTATACACAATGCATAATAATATATGAAAATAATAATAGCTCTGTTTATATGAACGACATACAATAAATAAAAAAATGAACCGTTTGAAGAAAAAAAGTTGTTTTTGGTTTGGGTATGGTTTTTATTTTATTTATGTCAGGCGTCAGGTTTTAAGTTTAAGTACTTATTAAATGTGATAATTAACATAAAACTATTTGTTTTCATTTAAAAAAATACAACTAAAAATATTTTGGTGGCAAGCAGAGTCAATCTATCCAAGATTGTTCTAATTTCAAATTAGTATTCTGAATTTTTTAAAAGATTTTTTCCCAATATTGTCTTTGTACAAATTAAAATTAATTTACTGAATAATGTAGCACATAAGTAGCAATTATTTATAATAAAATTGATATAATTTTATGATCAGAAAATAAATGTTTTATCTAAAAGTAGGTATGTATACTTTTTGATGTATGTATGGTGTGACATTAAAAATACCATATTGTGTTTGTCATGTTTTAGTATTCAAATGACTCAAATACCCATGCTGAATATATTTATGTACATATCATAATAGAAATCTTTTATAGGTACAAATTTACAGTCTACAGGGACATAAATGTTTCAGAATTGCACGCTTCTCTCAATAAATAATTACAATTAATTAATGTAATCAAATACTATCTACTGAACACTTGTACTCAATAAGTTACTAATCTACTACACAGAGGTGGTAATCTGTTCGATGACTTGAACATTTCTGATGATCGGTCTTCGACACAAACTTCTGCAGGAACCACCACGGGACCAGCCAGGTTCGTATCGAGCCAATCCTTCCGGCACACTCTTGGACGGTCGGAGTCTGGCATTATGGTTGTATCTATAGTGATACGGAGACCGTGTACAGCTGTAACCGGGACAGTTCTGCTCTTCGTTTGAGCAGTTGACATAATTACCATCGCGGTAGTCTAGAGGAGCAGCGAAGGATAGCGACTTCGGTAAACCGTTTTGCAAATGACCATATGGGTGAATGTGATGTGGGTGATGGTGGTTATAGAAGTGGTGTGAATACAACGGAGCAGGGTGTGAATAGTGTCCGTAGTTTGCCCCGCAATGGTTAAAGGTGCTAGTGAATCTTGGCATTTGAGGAGAAACACCGGGGCAGATGCAGTCACCATTAGTGAGAGTGGCAGCTGTCATGGTTGAGTTTATAGAACTGTTGGGTTCTGGCTTCTTGGAGAATCCTACGAAGAAGAGCAGGATGGCTCCGATCATTGTCGTAGCGAAGGAAAAGTAGTAACCAGCTCGAGGACTCTGTTGGTTGATGTAACCGGTAACTGGAACACCGATTATCACAGGAAGCGCTTTAGCACCTTGAACAAACCCTGTAAGAACAAAATAAATTAATAATAACAGTGATAAATAAAATACTGAACTAAATTTTATTTAGTAAGTAGTATTAAAAAAAATTATAAACATTTTATTCCAGAAACCAACAAGGGAAGTTCAATACTATACTTTCCATATTATACATTTTTTAAAATTAGATCTTAGGACTATGATGTTATAACTTTACTGTTTTGCAATAAAAATCGTTCGGGGGGTTCAAACACTTCAAATTAACTGGCGAATTTAGCTACGGTTGGACTGCAAGAATCAACAGGTTCCTTGTTATTCCGACTCTCTCCTGAAAAGTCTATGGATCCTGCATTTCGGGAGAGAATCAGAAGAAGTAAACTTACCTTAATTATATATTTTTTTTGAATGTTTGAAAAAAAAGAAAACATAAATAAATATAGCTTTGGATGTGTACACCTGAGCTAGTGGGATTATTTGTAGAAACATTTAGTACAATTAGAATCCAGTATCAGGTATCTTAGTCAACATTTTCTGTTCTGTTATGTTAAATCAGTAGTTTTATGTTATTATTTTATTCTATTAACTATGTTTCTACTTAATATTAAGCATTTTTTGTAAATGTGATGTTGTTATGGTCTTTTATTTGGGTACCAATCACCAAAATCATAGGAATAGTAAAACATTATCAAGGTAAATATCTACCCCAAGCTCTGGTGAAGTGTTTAGCGCGAACTCTCTCCATAGTGAGCATTTTCACAGAATACAGGAAGCCTCCCAAGCACAGCCCATACAGCCAAACAAACAGAACATAGCCATGATAGCCTTGCACGGTGCTCAGAGCTAGCAAAGATATTCCTAGAAAAGGTTAATATATTCATTAGTAATATAATATATCAATAAAACAATGCAGATCATCAACTGCTTCATTGAAGTCAATATTGATTTAGCCATAGAATTAAAATAGTCCAGAAACCGCATACGCGCATGAACCTGAATCCGACTAAACTCCTCACAAATGAGTAGTTTTACGTTTTGGCCATTAGGTATTCTGTAGACGCAGCTTAGTACGCAACAGCCGATTTAAATTCAATTATGTCGTGTTGTGTCGTGCAAGTGTCAAAATACTGCTGGGATTGAAAGGGAACACAGTATGATCACATTTCATGTTTAAGAAGCGAATTCACAAGTAACATTATTTAAGAATTCGATTATTTTACCAACTGTCAAATTGTTAAATAAAATTACTTGGACATTTTGTTAGTATCGCCAGAGTAGTTGAATTTTTACCCGGCTTTTTATTAATAAGCCGTAGTGCAATATTAAAATTTATTAATTATTTAATTACTAAATGATTATTCGATGATTTTTTTACGTTTGCCTAATAAAAGTACATGTTTTTTTTTATAGTCTAGCCAGTAAAATATTTTTTGTTGTAAAATATAGCATAACACAAAATTATGTTATATTTCTGTATATTGATGTCGGGTCTCTACTCCCTCCTCTGAGGGACTTTTGGACGCAGTGCGATGTATACAAACTTGGTTCTGCGCGCCCTATATTTTCATTTATGCTATTTAGAATAAATGAAAATCGAATTGACTATAATATTTCTTAATCAGTTCTTTATTAAAGAATGTAATTGTTTAGAAAAACAATAGTTTGAAAAACGAACTTGATAAAAACCCCCCTGAGGGTTAAATCTTAAATCTGTTACCTACGTAGGTCCAGCGTCGTAGCTAGAGTTATAAGCGCACCTAGCAAGATTTGAATTTTGCGCCCTCCAATACTTATTTTCTAGGAAGAGAAAGAGAAAAGAAGGCTGTGGGTCTGCAAAGTGCGCTCCCCTAAGGGTTGCGGCCTTGGCAGTCGCCCCGCCTGGCCGGAGTGGCCATCCCCTAGCTTCAACGCTGGGTAGGTTAAAATTATTTTTCCATCCTACATTTAAAAAATATAATAATGTAAGATAAATAGATATTTGAAAACAAAGGAAAACATAAATGACTAAGTCTTAAAAACGAAATTCTGCTGATTTCACAATCTGGGAATTCGTAAAATAGCGGTTTAATGTTCATGTAAGAAACTCCTATCTGCATTATATCAGCTGATTTATTATGTAGTTGAGTCTCCTTAATAATTCATAGCAAAATATAGCGATTCTGTGGCTTTGCAGACCCTTCCATTGCGATTGTACCGAGTGTCATGGGAGTTTTGTTATGGCTCAGAAGCAGATTTTGAATGCTTATTAAATAATGTATACTATGTATTTAAAAAAAATGTGTTACCTATTCCTAGCATGGCAGCTTGAGCAAGATATTGACGTGAAATAAGACATTGACTGCTGGGTCTGACGATGACCAGTCCAAACCCAACACAGCCGAGAGCAGTGGCGAAACCGAGGAAGTTTGTAGGAGGACAAGAGCACTGTCTTCCAATCCTTCTTTATATCCTTGAAGAGCCTGAAATATAATGTATAGTAATATTTAAGGATATTAACAAATAATGGTATACATGGCCCTTGCGTGAACTTCAGAAACAGAGAGATAAAGCAAACAAAGTTACTGAAAGAATGCAATCAGATGAAGATGGGAAACACATAAAAAATAAAGGAATGCATAGTGTCATCAAATAGCGTCTGAATTAAATAACAATGTTTCGTTTTTTTCAAAAAATATTTTGTATATATATTGTTAATCAGTTCAGGTGTAACTAATTGTTTAAACTTTTATTTTGTAAAACTATCTAAATAAATACGTTAAATTACAAACAAAATACTTAATGTTCTATTTTTTTTTACTAGTTTATTTCTAATATTCTGACTTATTTTCTATTTCCATGCTTTTATTCTTTATTTTAATCAAAATCACACAAAAAAATGCTATTATTGATATTATACAATCCGCTGTTCGGTAACAAAGGATAACATTTATGATGACGAGTCCATACCAAAAAATTAAGTGGTAAATATTTTCTGCGCTCTCTTAGATTACCAAAATTCTTACTCATTAGTACCAAATGCTCACTCTTACCAGCATGATTAGGTGCTACTTATTTTAGATTATGCTGATGTTTTCGATATATTTGGGTCTTTGGAAATATGACCACCTATCTGCTTATCATAGGCAACTGAAATAATTCAAAGTTAGAGTGATATCACTCTCTCTCACTTCTGTTCACTGTACTCCATAGTCCTAACGCTCCCATATACCCCCGTGAAAAATTTCAATGTTTATTTAGGTTTATCTCATCGTTCTTATTTTTAAAGTACATTCTCAATTCCCATCTACAGTTCCTCTTTCTTCTCTAATTCATATAGTAGTGTCCATGCAGCTCGACTGTGCAATTATTTCCCACACACTATCACACATATATTTCTACAGAATCTCTGTTTAATTTACGCATGATGAAATATTTATATTTCCTTCCTTAATGACCCTGCTTTTTCTTTCTCTTTATCCCTCTTTTCCATTGAATACTAGGATCGATATTAATTAAATTACGTACCCATATTGCAAAATTTATTTGACTTATTTACGGACTTATAAAGTTCATTTAACAATGGTAAATAATTAATTACAGTGAATTCTGTTCACATTTGGTTGTATTATTTTATTGGTTGGTTGCCATTTAGCACTAAGCCACCCGCCAATGAGTAAATACGCGCGCACAAGAAATTAAATAAATAAAAACAATGAAATTAAAATACACGTAAATTATCATGGCCCAAACAGGTGAACCTGGATTATAAAAATGTTTCGATCAGTAAGTAGATAATAGCGGTTGGTACGTTAATTTGATCGTTATTGGTAACGGTATCTCGATGAAACATACTGGTAATAGTAAATATAATACAATATTAGCAGAAGTTTGTCCATCCATTTAAGTTGTTTAATACTGCAACCCTCGTCAATATGAATAATGGATTATTGAAAGCACTCAGAGATGCCGCGACAAATCGAGGACTTAAAATTTTCAACCAGAGCCCAGCCAAAATCCTTAGCAATATATTCGTTATTGCATATACATATGTAGATGCGATAGATTAAAAAAAATCTCCAGGATAGTCATTATTTTATTGCATGGCTTATTATAGATTGTTTGGGTATTCCTCTCCCAAAAATAATGCCAAAGTCCCTTAAAAATCAAGGAAGTTGACTGTTTTCTTCGATTATCATGATGTCGTTCACTCGGAGTTCCATCAACAGGCCAGACGGTCAATAAAGAATACTATTTAAGCGTATTGAAGCGTTTGAGGGAGAATATTTGTCGAAAAATGCCAGATTTCTGGAAAGATAACTTTTAGTTTTTGCATCACGGTAAAGCACCATCTTCTTTTTTCGCCCCGTGTGACTTTTTCCTGTTCCCTAAACTCAAATGACTACTAAATATTATTAAATATTTGTATATTTTACTTACTGATGAAGTGTCATATACATATACGTCGGTAAGTGGTTATGTACAAATATTTAATAACATTTAGTAAAATGTTCGACCCCAAAGTTTAAATATTAATAATATCAAATGACCACATTGCGAAAAGCATTTTGAATCGATAGGGGAGCGAAAAGTGCTATGAAGATTGGAAAAAACGTTGAAATATGTGTATTGCCTCTGATGGCGATTAGTTTGAAGGAGATAAATAAATATTTATGGATTATTGAGCTAAAGTTGTTTTTATTTTTACAAATTCTGGGTCATATTTGATCATAAGGTGTATAAATTAAGATCGATACTAGTATTTAATATGAAAAAGGGAATAAAAGAAGAAAAATAATTTACGAGACAGAAATATTTCTTTAGACATTATTAAACAAAATTGCTGTAAAAACACCTTTAATAATGGATGGGAGATTATTATATAGTCGAGCCACATGGACAGTATAACATGAGCTTTTTCTCTGTGGTCTTTAAATGGCAGTAAAATAAAATATATGATACACGATTGAATACAATAAAACATGAATTTTTTTATGAACTTTACCCCGTTTAGCCTTTGTGGGTTAATCAAATGTAAACAAAACACATATTCGGTATAGAAACCCAATTATTGATTCACTGTCAAGTTTCGGAAAATTAAGGACTAAATGGCTTAACTTACTTCTGCTGTCAATTCGATACAATTTTGAAGGGAGATATTAATATGTGCCAAATTTTATATTACCATGTACTATTTAAGTATATTATATAATATAATATATATACAGGGCGTTCTTTAAACCCTGTCACACCTGAAACCACGATGATCGGTTTGGGCAAGAAGACATATTAGCATATTTAAAAAAATATTTAGAACAAAGAAAAATTTAAAAAATAAAATATTAAAAAAACAAATGGTTCCTTACTTCTGCAGGGGAGAAGTGAGGGGAGCGCGGCGCAGTATCAGACTCCCCTCTTCTCGTTTCACCCCTGCAGAAGTAAACAACCATTTTTTTTTTAATATTTTTTTTTAAAATTTTATTCGTTCTAAAAATACTTTTATGTGCAAATATATTTTCTTGCTTATACTGACCATCGTGGTTTCGGATGTAAAAGGGTTTAAAGAACACACCTGTATATAAAAGAAGTATCATAAGGTAGGGCAGATAGCAGAGAGCGGCCTCCGTGGTGTAGTGGTCAAAACGCTTGACTTACGCACGGAAGGTTCCGGGTTCGATTCCCGGTGAGAACACAAAAAAATAAAATGTGATTTTTCTCAAGCCTGGGTGCTCTGTGATGTAATTTACCACTGTAATTATGTAATGTTGTGGTGCAAAAAAAAGTAAAATAAGGGTTACTTGGACGCGGGGAAATAAGAACCACCAGCAGTAGTATAGATATCTAATCACGTTATGTACAGCTAAACGGTAAATGCTAGGAAAAGCCACTGCATTGCTCTCAGGTAAAACCGAATCTTCTGAAAAGCATATACATATTTATGTTTTATTATACAACTAACATTAAAGGAAACGATTTTAAATTGACTTAATGAAATGATTCATTTGACCCCACAGTCGGGATAAATTACACAGCCGTAAGGCTTTTGCTTGAGTAAAGTGGATTTTATTATTAAAGTAGTCATTATTATTATTTTTTGAGTTTTTGTGAAAAACGAAAATATTAATGTACATTGCAAGATAATGAGAGAAAAAAAATGTTCAAATACATATTCATAAAACTTTTCTGGCACCGCGAATCCTCTTAATCTATAGTACAACACAGACTACTGAGTATATTTAAGAAGATGAAAATAATAATTATGGAAGGCTAGAATTAAATTTCCAAGGTGGTGGAATTCATTGATTGTTAATTAAAATAATCACTCACGCTATGTTACAGGAGATTACGATCATTAAATATTATGCCTCCAGTTTAAAAAAAATGATTAAATGGAGAATAAAATACAAAAAAAGAAGTATAGTTCGACTGAATACTTTTGTTTATGTTTCACTGCGGCCGAAGCTTACACATAAAAAAATAATCCGAAACAAAGGGAAACAATAACATTGTTAAACGAAAATTCTGAAAGCTTCGGATTGTCTTTCAGAACACAATTATTTCTATCGACAACCGTTATAGCTCAAAGGTGCTTCATATTTTCCACCGTCATGTCAGAAAAATATATTTACCTGGCTAGATAGAGTAAAGGTAGTATTTTTCAAAAGTAATCTGTATACCCGGCCTATATTTTAATAAATGGCGTAAAATGTTTCAAACATTAATGTTTACTCAACTTTTTTTTACTCGATTAGGGAAACAGGCACTTGATACTAGGTTCATACTAAGGTAAAAATTGTGCCTACTACTAGAACAGAAATTTGAATTCAGTGCTTTGAAATAAACTAAAAAGCAAGTTTATGCCACGATTTCAGCACAAAAGAGTTGTATTTCATAGTTAAATATTATAATACCACCGTGTTAACCGATTTAAGTGCTAAATTTTTTATAAAACCGTCACAATATATGAAAGATAAAGTGGATTGGTTTGTTAGAATTGTTTCCAAAGAGATACTAAAGATCTCAATTTGCGCATGCGCGGACTTGTAAATTCAGTACTGGGTGATTGCAAAAGACTAACCCAGTTCAGAATTCTAGAATTAGAAGGAGCGCAGCGTATTTAACTTCAGTCCGCGGTCCGCGCATAACTGGGCAGCCGAAAGGTCGTGTGTAGGCTTGACGCAATTATTTAAAGGTTATTAGCGAATTATCATCAAGTCATCTCAGCTAGCTATGATTAACTACAAACTAATTAAAACATACATTCATTTGTTATAGTTGCTAAAAAAATAAGTTACTAACTTATGGCAGATTTTATTACATGAAGAAATTAGTCACTGATTGTTTAGAAGACATATTTTTAGGGAAGCATTGCCTCGATAATACTGCACTACAACGTAACCTGTTTTTTAACTAATATATTTTAGTGCAATAAGTTTGTTATAGGAACTAACAGCCGTTAGTTTTTAATTATTGTTATTTTACTCTAAATAATAATAGATTTTCTGATACCCTAGTGGTATTTTTGGTTGATTAAAATCGTAAACAATATTGAACCCGTCGCTTTTTAGGTTCACCCGCCAAAAAAATCCATTGGTAGTTACGAGGTATTGCAGTATCACCGACGCGCGACGATTAGTTCCATACAATCTATGGACGAACGCGCATGATGCGTAGGTTCACCCAGAAAATTGTATTTTTATAATAAATTGAATGTTTTTTTAAAGTTTGAACAGTAAAAATGTTAATTGATATTACATAGAAAAATATTATTGAAAACACGAGAAAGGAAACTAGAGAAAAAATAGATAAATGGAGAATGTAAAAAAAAGAGATATCCTGAAAACCTTTTTGTCCAAAACGTGTAGGTAGGTCACTTAAAAACAAAAACCTATTGAAATTCCGATCTCTTGTTACAGTATAAAGTCCGTTAACCTCATGAGCGCGCTTCGGAAGTTTGATTTTAATAATCGTTAAACCCACTGTTTTATGTGAATTTGCTGAATACATAATATAAAGTGGCAAAAAGGTATAAAATTTGTGTTCATATGGAAACACGCGGTATAATATGGACTAATGACAGAACCAGAGATGAAGAACCCGCATTTAATAAATATGGTACAGGTTTTTTATTATATAAATAAAAGACGAGTGATACTTTAATCCACACATTTGGAATATCCAGTGATCGGTTTCATCGCTTTCGCGAAATCTTCGAGACTGGTATCTTTATTAAGGAGTTTAATGTATTTATACTAAATAGAGGTAAGGATAGATAATTCAAAATTCTATGAAAGTAAATTAAATACAGTTATTTTTATCATAAGGATCATTGTCATTTTTTTTTCAATCAAGTCTCGAAGATGTCGCGAAAGCGATGAAACCGGTCACTGGATATTCCAAATTTGTGGATTAAAGTATCACTCGTCTTTTAATAATATATTAAATTACAATGAACTTCAAGAATTTTCACTTACAAACTTAAATGTTTTTATAATACAGGTGAATGTGATCTGGTTGATCATAAGTGAAGGCTATTTATAATACTTATATTTTGTTTAAAAAATTGTTTGTTCTGTTATGTGGAAAATTAAAAAAAAACATTTAACGCTTACGTGGAAAACTTAATTTAAAGATTTCAGATAAAATTTTATACGTGAGAAGACATGATCATTTTTTAGTTTCAGAACCGTCAAAAGCGACAATGTTTTAATAAATTAGTTTTTTCTTGCATAGAGGCCGTCCTGTAAATATTTATTTATTTATTTTTTTTATTAAAAAAAATATTTATTGACCCTTACGGAGTATTGCATTAATTTTACAAAAATAATATCAAATCATACCCTGTTGATGATATTAATATTTTTTACTTTTTTTGAAAAGATTGTCTCAGTCTTTTGTTTAGTTTTGTATTGTAGTTTATTGTATAATTTCAGTCCCAGGTCTATTAGTGTTCTTGTTATTGACTGTCCTTATCTCGTTTTAGAAGGTTGTATATGATATTTTTATGTTATTCTCGTATTGTGTCCATGTTTGCCACAATTTTTTTGAGTTTAAGTTCTTCGTGTACAATTACACCAGAGGCTAATTTATGGATAAATTTTAATGATTCTACTTGAAATAGTTCAGTTATATTTGATTGCTTAGTTAGTTTAAAAAGTTCTCTAGTTGCTGCTAAATAAGGAAGGTACCTTTAATATTTTATCTTACTGTCTTTGTAGTCTGTTTATGTCATTTTTATATCCTGTTCTCCATAATAGTTGCATATAACATATTTTAGTTTTTACATAGGCTTCATACATTTAATAAATCCCTGTTGGATCTCCTCTCAGGTAAAAATCCCGTCAAATAAAATCGTGAAGTGTTTGACGCGTTTGCCTAAGACGCTTTGGGTTCGATTCCTGGGATAAAATATTTGTTTCTAAAGTGGTTTTACAATGCAATACTTTATTGTCTCTGGACTAACACCTTAAGCCCGATCACCTTACCATTGGGCGTGGATACTGTGTATAGGGGTTTGATAAGGCATACATGATTCTAAGGTTTTAGACTATTTATTAATAATTATTGCATGACGAACTTTTTCGGTTTTAGTTTTAAAGGACTTTCAAATAATGTTACAGCGCAAGAATACCTTGGAATCTTCATATCACCGCTTTAAATGATTCTGATAACCCAATTATGATTTTTACATCATTTTCTCTTTAAAAAATATATCTAGGTAATAAAATATAATGAATTTTTTTTTTCGTATTTTAATGTATTTTTATTTAGTTCTTAAAAATAGTAATTAATTTTTACAAACTTGTATTGCGTACACGTATTACGTCTTTACTTATTTTTATTTATTTTAAATTCAATATACGCACACTTTTCGATATGTATAGATGTTTTTGGCTTCTCCGAAACACTTCAATTTACAAACACTTTAATGTCTTAATAAAATAGATACTTTTAAGTTCCAGTTAGTCTTACATTAAAATGTCTAAAATAGCAGTAAAACCTAATGATGCGCCAAGCTAGCATTATTACTCTGAGAGTAAAGTACATCTTGAACTTGATACATTTCCACGAGTCAATTAGGAATAGTCCATTTTAATTTTTTTAAATGAACGCGACATTCCACTTTAAACGTAGGTAGGTATATTTATTTATTTTATTCATTTATTTTTTTTACATTATAAACAATGATTGTTAAAAATATTTAAATAAAAAAAAATATATGTGAGAATATACAGAGAGAAAATAACAAAATGATCAAACAGTTTTAAACACTATGTATTAGTGTTTATATTTAATTTATGAATACCTTTATTATTAATATAATAAAAAGCACAATAAAAGAACAAAAAAATAACATAAACTATTCATTTGTGGAGCAGGTGATTCAATATTGGTTTAGGCGAGTGAGACAATCCATTTTACTCCTCCCCGCACCACTATTCATTTTGTTGAGGCCTTTTTTAACATATTCTCGTTATCAATTGTTTTAATAGACAGTGGAAATAGGTTATATATTTTATTAGCATAATACTCAAAAACTCTTTGCCCAAAAGAGATATTGGTTTGTATTTGTTTAATTTGTCTTTGTGTTGAAGATCTAGTGATTTTTTATAGTGATCTAGTATTTGTTTGTGTTGTATTGTTGGGGTTATGTCTTTCGTTTGAGTGAGAATAGTTTTTGAATCTGTAAGCGAGTATTGTTTTAGCGTATAATTGCTTTAGTGTAATAAGTTGTGATTTGTGGAATATTGTTATAATTTAGTGGTTAAAAGTATTTTGTCAAAACCTTCTAATTAGTTAAAAAAATACATATATCATTTGAAAATTATAACAGGGCCATTTATCGTTAAATACGGGTTACGTTGAAGATATTTAATGATTTACAAAGATACGAATACATATTTTTTGAAGAACAAAGTAACATTGTGTAATGCTCATTAACCTAAAACGGATCAAGAGAAACAGAACTCCTTTGTTGTATTTTCTTTAGGGGGATGTTTTTCTTAGTAAAAGATATGAGCGGTTTGTGGTGGTGAGAAAGGGGTCACAACCATAACCTCGCTCTCGCTATTACAAGGATATTGTAACACATATCGAAGGCTAACTAGTATTACCTCGTAAGCAAAAAATACATAGATAAAAATTATAGATAAAAATTACTAACTAAATTAGTATACCTGGGCCTCAATTATGAACGCTATCTTCATCTGTACATATCGAGACGGTATATTTAACTTCTGTACTATCTGTATCTTCCTCGATATGTTCTACCTACTTGTCATCTCGACATCATATGATCGAAACAAACCAATGAATGACCGCAAAAATTAGTCCACGTTCCTTACTTCATTAACATTTCAAATAGTTCTCATTTATATTTTAAATAGGCTTCTGTGATAGAGAATGTTCACTTCAAAGCGATTATAAGCTCCAACAAATCTCAATTCAAGCGAAAAATGCTCGCTTGAACATGATTTTTAAAAGACTTTTGACACTTGTCAAGACGACATGCTTAACGCTCGTCTGTATTTATCTACCAAGTAACTTGACAAAGCCATTGACAGGTCATAAGCCCTGTAGTTGCCTAGACTTCTATATTACCTTATCTTAAATGTTCAGTGCTTATTGTTAAAGATTTCGATAAATTCAGAAAAACAGAAAATCCGGCGTAGAAAAAAATACACCATACGAGGTTTCACGTATTCGCCGTTGGTACATACTTACACACTCAAGGTAATTGGGAAGAATTTCTCACAGAAAAGATATTACCCATCTCACCTACATACAAACTTTCAATCTATTGTGCATTTCATTGTTACGAGGGTATAAAGCGTAATGGAAAGAGTTCGATTTATCCAAATGATGATTGAATTTAGTTTACTGTGGTAGTCAAATTCAAAAGGTTTTGAAACACACATTTCACTTTAAACGAACGAACGAACATTAAACGTTTGTTATTTCGACTTACCAAAAGAGTTTTTCACACATCGAATTATACCTACAGATAATAGATAGTTTAATTATTGAATTTATTAAGAAATGTTTTTATTATTTAAATAACTAGTTTTAGCGGTCCTCATCGAAGTCCACTATTCTTTCGGAATATTCCATGTCTTTCAGGTTGAAATTGCCGTCTTTGAAACGCAAAAACCATCGACGAGCCGTTTTTTCACTCATAAACATTGAAAAAAAACAATTTAAGTCAATCCACCCTAGGTAATTTAAGCGATCTGTTTAAAATTACAGTTTTTCAGATGTACTAAGGTTGCATTGATGATAATGTAGCAACCATGTGGTAGGTTCACATATTTTGACAAGGTTGCCGCTTCTAAATGAGGAAGTTCAGTGCTAAGGGAAATTAGATATAAAAAATATTTCTTACACGCAGTAAAAATTTCATTTTAATTGTACCGCGAAGTTTCTCGAAAATGTACGAAAAAAGAATAAAAATGTTTTTAATTAGAACGAACTACTTTGAAACGTCAAAGTTTCATGTTTATTTATTTATACATACATAAATACGAGTATTATATTTAAAAGACAAAATTGCACAAAACACACTAGGACGAAATTAGCATGTTTTACGAATAGGCCCAATATAGAAAGGGTTTGGCAAGCTTGAAAGATGAATACGCTTAAAGTGCAATCGGTTCCTTTTTGGGCAAATGCCTGTTCTAAAAAACTGATTTGTTCCGGCGGCCTCCGTGGTGTAGTGGTCGAGACGCGATACTCGAAACTCGGGTTCGATTCCCGATGAGAACGCAAAAAAATGTGATTTTTCTCAAGCCTGGGTGTTCTGTGACGTAATTCACAACTGTAATTGGGCCTCCTGGCCTGTTGTGCAAAAAAAAAACCTTAAAGGCATGTTTATCTAATATGTTTCGCAAAAATATAAATAAAATCAAATGGATGAAAAAAAAACAATTATTACATTAACAAATTACAACAAGGATGGAGAATACCTTAAATAAGGGAATATGGAAGTCAAGGCATTTACAGGGCTTATGACTTGTCATTGGCTGGTTTAAGTGGCTACTTTACACACTGTGTAACATTCACCATTTTGCCTATGTTTGAACATCCATATTTCTTCAATTCTTCCATTTGTTGATTTAAGTAAAAGCATTTGGACAAACTCAAATATTGTAATGACATCGTTATGTGTTGCGATAAAAAGGTACTTGCAAAGGTTTCCCTTCGACCTAATAAAGCTAAGCCGATATCAAGTGAGCGGTATCACTAGAGCCCGCCCAGGGCACTGCAGATTGAATAAACACCTTGCTAGAATGAACCTTTCCGAAACTTCTAGATGTAGGTTCTGCAGTGCCGATGAGGAAACACCCGTACACATTTTATGCGAATGTAACGCTTTGCATCATAAAAGAAACGTCATCCTCGGGGGACCACTGGTTAAATCTGAGGATGTGAAGGATAATGCCCCTTACCTTACGGATTTGTGTTTGGAAGGTGATATTTAACAACATGAAAACTCTCGCCTTTCACACAGTAGCCGGGCTCTTTATAGACCTGAGATTGGAGGGCGAGAACTATTCATGGGGATCCGTTACAATAGAGCTTTACAGGTCGCAGTGACGTCAGGAGCTTTTATAACACTGACCCACACTTCTAAGAATAAAAATAAGAGTGTGTTGTGATAGTCGAACTCCTCGAATTCCCGGTTTCCGAGTAGCATTTTTTTTCAACGTTTAGTGCATTTTGCCAGCTACGTGATACTATTGATCAAATGGCAGCATAAGTCACCGACGACAACTCGTGACGTCATGGGCGGAGTAATTTCAAAATTAAAAAACTTTAAAAAATCGTACCGATGATTATACGAAATATAAAAAAAACAATTTTGACTGAGTTGGATAGTCTATTAAAAAATAAGAAAAACCACTCAGCATCTTTATTGGTTATACAAATAGGTACTTACCAAATAGAAAACAGGGGTGTACAATCCGAACGCTGCGGTCCCTGATGCAAGTAGCAGCATTTGTACAGTTCTGCTTCTAAGCGGTGAAAAGTCGAAGAACGGAGGCTTTGGAACACGAATATGCGTCTTCTTTTCTTTAACCTAAAAATTAAAATACAACTTTCACGAATTGTATGAATTACATAATCCATAATCATCAAACCTTTTAAATATAAAATGCAATATATCTCCATCATCTGTTACATGAAGGCAATCAGCAGTGGCGGCTATGCCTTATGTTCATTGGGTCAATGACCCCCCAAAATTTGCTACCAATAAAATAAAAAATCTTTGCACCTATTATAAAGAAAGTATATAATATAATGTAATTAGGTTTTATAATGTAAAAAAAAAATCAGCTATAAAATATATAAGTAATAAGTACCTATTAATACGCATATTTTACTTAATATATTATTACTCGTATATCGAATGCTATACAGAAAAAATACCTTACGTAAATCCGCGCTACACATTTCTCTGCGCGGGTCAATTCCTAAAATGTCCCAAAACTAATTTCTTGTCTCTAAAGTTTTGCATGGGAAAGAAAGAGATGAAACGTACCCTCGTTCTAGAAGATTCTTGCTCAAATCACACGAACGCGGGACAGTGTCCAATGTGAGATAAACAATACGAATGAAATAAGGTTAGAACGAGATAAATAATATTGTTATCGGCGTGAACAAGATAAGAATGATGATTATATTCCTATGCATTTCACATGCCTACACTAAAAAATAACGAATTCTTAATGGAAATGATTAATATGAGCTAATATTTTCTCTTCACTTTGGAGTATGTGCCAGCCTATCAAGAGCTCGTAATATTTTACAAGATTGAAATGATCTTTGTAAATTATTGTTATTATTTTGTTCACTCTCATGTAATAAATTATTTAACTATCAGAAAACAAAGAAAATTGGTTTTATTTACAAAAAGTTGCATAAAACTTTGTTTAATATTCAGTAATTATCTAATATAAATTAATAGTTACTACGTGGGCGGGCGGCTGTGGTCTGATAAAAATTGAGGTAATTATACGATTTAGCTATTTAAAACGCCGTTTTCCTTTCAAAATTGTGCCCTTAAAAAATAAATATTAGACAAATACAATTATTTTTCAAGGTATATTTAGTTATAAAATACATATACTAATCTGCGTAATCTGATTAGTAAAGTATTTATATTTTAAATACGTAAAATTATTTAGTATGCTTTTTTCAAAATATACCGTAAACAATAATTATTTTTGTCCAATGTTGGTTTAATTTAATATTTCAAAATGATTCTTATTTTACCCTAACGGGGTTTTCAAAATTATAAATAAAATGTAATATTTTGTGCATTTGTGTATCATATTGTGACTGCCTCCATATGAATGTATTTTTATTGGTACTTTATTGTAAAAATTATTGTGAAATATACATGTACCTATTTAGTAAAAAAAATGACCCCCCCATTTTTAACCCCTTCAGCCGTCACGGGTCATCAGTCTTACGCTTCAGGTGCTAGTCTAGGAACAGTGAATTGCTTCAGCGAACACCACCTTATAAACGTATATTTACTGTTGACTCTCCTAGGAAATGAACCCAGAACCTCAAGACTGGCGGGTGAACGCGCCAGCCACTACACTACGAGGCGGAATTTTCCCGAATCGTTTTTCTTTTTTCAAGATTTTCACCCGAGAGCAGTCATCGAGTCAATAACGCTCGTCCGGGATTCTGGTTCTATTCCTCAAACGTAACTGTATTCTTCATCGGCCCGGATTCAGAAAATAACATTACATAGATAAAACCCCTTATAGTTGAAATGAAGTATTTGTCTACAAAGAAAAATTGTCTGTTATATGTTATTTTAATTCAAAATATTTAAGCTACAAAATCAAGGAAAATGATTAAAAGTTAGAACATTTGTGAATTAACTGTGATTTTTGTAAAGCTTCATTTAAATCAACTGGTTTTTTTTAATCATGCATGTTCAAACATAGGCAGAATAGTGAATGTTACAAGACGTGTAAAGTGATCACCTACCAATCAATGATGTATCATGTGTCCTATAAATGCCAAGATTTCATACATCTCGTTCAACTGTTATAATCATCATCTCCTTATCCGTAACCAGTGGTGCATAAGATACTGCATTAGGATTTAAATTGCAGGATCTATAGATCGTTTTTATTACATGGAAAGTAAGGTGATCAGTCTTACGCGTAGGTGCCAGTCAGGGAACAATGAAATTTTGCAGCATCGAACTATCTTAAAACGAATATTTCACGTCCACTCTATCAGGAATCGAACCTAGGACCTCAAGCATAGTAGACCAATGCGCCAACCACCACACTAAGAACCGAACTGATCTCCACTTGATGTCGTAAGAGGTAATTTTTTTTAATGTTGTAAACAATAATAAAAATAATGTGTCCTCACTGGTAATCGTGCCGAAGACGCATAATAATGTTTTTTTTTACATGTAAGAATATACGAGTACAAAGAAGACGGCCTCCGAAGTGTAGTGGTTAGGATGCTTCAGTCACGCACGGAAGATTCCAGGTTTGATTCCCGGTGAGAAAACCAAAATTTAAATGTGATTTTTTCAAGCCTGGGTGTTTTATCTGTACTCTGATTCATCACCGTAATTAGGCAAAAAAAAATATTAAAAAAAAAAAGAGACAGAGAGTACTTACAAAGTAAAACAAACACAGACTTACAGTTATAAACGCTACGTATTTATGTTTATATTACATTTCTGTAAATCTAACATTTATAATTAATATCATAAAACGCATAAACACGAACAAAAACATAACATAAACTATAAGCTTGTGGAGCAGGTGATTCAATATTGGTTTGAGCGAATGAGACAATCCATCTTACTTCTACCATCCGTTTTTTATGGCCTTTTTGAACATTTTCTCGTTACTAATTGTTTTAACGGACAGTGGAAGTAGGTTTTAGATTTACATAGCATAATACTCAAAATCCTTTTGCCCGAAAGTGGTATTAGTTTGTATTTGTTAAAGTTGCCTTTGTGTTGAGGATCTAGTGATTATATTATTTGTGTGCGTTGTATTGTCGGGGTTATGCCTGTCGTTGGAGTAAGAATAGTTTTCGAATATGTAAGTGAGTATTGTTTTAGCGTATAATTGCTTTGGCGTCAAAGTTGTGATTTGTGGAATATTTCTTCAGTTGATGTCGGTATCAGGACTCTTAATAGAGATTTATGTATTTAAAAAAATATGGTTGTGTTTGTTACCTACTAAACGTCGGGTTATGTCAACTGCCTAGTAGGTTCCACATAAATTGCTAAATATTTATCCGCGTTGATATCGTTCCGTAAAAATCGTCTCGTGAGAACGTTTTTTACTTCACGCTCGTTTTGGATAAATCTTCAGACTAACATGGTGTGTATAATGCACAGATAGAGTAAAAGATTGTACTTACAGTTTCATGATCTTTCATTAATACAAAAGATACAATATATAAACTTGACTAAACTTAATATAATAGAGAATAAAAATAATTAAAAATACCTCAAGGAATCTAATTTGTAAAACGTAAAATAAAGCAGTTAAGAAAAAGTATGAAATCGTAACAATTAAAATTAAATCAAGTTTTTGTCTAAAGAACGTGTGTCACCGAATACAGCCAAAACTCTTCTCTCGTGTCCGTCGCTCGGACCTGGCGCGCGACGTCGCGTGTATCGTCTATAGTGTTGCCACAAAAATATATATTTAAAAAAGAGAAGTACTTGAGTTCTTATTTAAATATTAAGACCATTTCCTAAATACAGTGCTACTTACCTTTTTCCTCTGATTCTTGAGATGTAGGATCGCCCTTCTTTGGGGGTGGTAAAGTGAGGCGCTCCTGTATACCATTCCTAGGAAGAAACTTAATACCAAAAGTCCCGTCACAGCCTGTAATCCCAGCCTCCACCCGAGTTTCCTGTGAACAATACATTTGATTAACATTCAGATATTAAATTAATTACATTCTAACTCAATTATTGTGCAGATACTTCATACTGTGTTTTGAGTGTTAGCAAAAGTTATTTCCGTTTTTTTCTAAATGAAGAGAACATGAGAACTTAACAAAAAAAATTACAACAAATTAGTTCATTCTATTTATTTGTTTCCAATTTTATTCCCCTATTAAACGCAAACAGAAAGTGGTGTCAGAAATTCTCACTTTCGTCTACTTGACATTCCATCAAATAAAATCATATATGTAACGCAGAGACAACATCTTGTAGAGCAGAAAAAAATGTTTTTAATAACGTATAACCTTTACCATATTGTTTTACTTTTGATGCTGATTTTTAAATTTGAAAAAATAAATAAACACAAATTAATTTAACACTATACAGAATTTAAAAAATAATTTATGATCTCGATTTCCAATCATTTTTGTAACTTTTTGGCTGTCTGATTTACGATTAAGGGAATAATTTCACAAAAGAATAAAAAAACATATTCTATGTGCGAAAGGGTGTGTTATGTGCGAATGGTCAAAATTTGGTGTGTATCTCAATGTGTGTGTAGGATCAGATAAGAATGGTAATCGGATTGAAACATTGATTTTGAAAAATATTAAAAAAACACAGAGGTGAAGGACACCTTTGAGGAAAGAGATTAAGTATAAATAGTTTAAGGCCTATGACCTGTTGTGGTTGGATGATAGCTTTAAACACTGTAATATTCACTATTCACTATTCTACCTATGCCGATGTTCAGATATTTTTATTTCGTCAATGATTCCATCTATCAAATTCAGAGAATACCTTATAGTTAATATTTATTTCCCAAAGGTCTTCTTCATGTCTATTGAAATACATGCCAATCTTAAAAACTCCTCAGGGGATAAAGTCCATTCCTCAAGAGTAATAATTCGCTACAGCTGTAGAGACGCTATTTCGCTCTATTTCAGAGAACAAATGCGTGGCAAATTTTTGGTTTGGTTTTTGGTTTAACAACAGACGTGTAACGGACGGTTTGTCGCTGCGCTTGCGATTCTTAACCTGCGGCCCATTGTTTTGCTATAAATTCAGGTAATTTCGTGATTGTTAATCCTAAAATGATTTTGTCCGTATAGGCGGCTCTAAAGCGGTAGCGTCTTAATATTCTGTGGTCTATAAAAAATGGACACCATTGTGAAAAAAATGGTTAATATTAGTTCTAACACAGCACTCACAAAACTTGTAAAAAATAAAATAGTAATCGAAAGTGATAATAGTTATTTTACTGTTTTATCAATTAAAAGTATGTTTGTTCAATGGATACAAAATCAATAATGACATTAATAATTTTTATCCTTCACAAGGGCTGCATTCCCAAAAATGCATAAATATACATACAAAAAATTGGAAGGACCCTATTTTTTTGTTCATAAAAAAGTTTATTTTTGAATGTTTACAAACAACATTTGTTTTTTATGGGTCCCAATCAGATTATTTCCCTAAATTCCTCATAATTTATACCCATTTGTTTCTTTTTACTGGATATTTGGTAGTACTAAAATAATATTAAGTGACATTCTATACATTTTTAAAAATGGCATTTCTAAATAAAGTGTACCCCTGCTGGTGAGAAGAGCAGAGTTTGACATTTGCTAAAAGAATTCTACATTTAAAAATTAATTACTGATTTAAAGTTTTGGAATTCAACCATAAACAAGTACCTAGGTACGTACTAAAATGTAATATTTGAAAATGAATTGTTTTATATTCTGAATCATAAACAAATATCAAGATACCTATTTACCAAAAAGAAATTTACAACATATTTTTTACATTTATCTGAACGGTTTTCACACGATTCCACGACACAACCAAGCATTTCGGTTTCGGATTAAATGTCAAGCTCACGTTGAATTCCAGCTGGCGGTTAAAGAACGACTAAATACATGTAGGGCAGGACTGAGCGATTGGGCATGAGTTAAGTGTCCTAATTATAGAGGGCTCAAGGTGTATCTTACACTATAGATATTTACCGTTGGCGTGTCCCTATTGTTTTTTTTGATGAATTGTTTAGTATGAGAACTAGAATTATCCTAAAACGTATAAAAGCACCCAGTTTTTTGGGGGCACAATATACAAATATGATAACTATTTTTCAAAAAGGAACAAAAAAAATAAATATATATTTTGATACTTTGTATAAAAAAAATATTAAGAATCGGTTCAGTGCTAAGGCGCGAAAAACGGGAAAACGAAACGTCGATTTGTCTATTTTAGTTAGGCATAAAAGGTCCGACATGCAATTGTCTTTTTCACACAGTATCAGGGAGGCGTTTGTAAGACAGTGACAGAAAAACAATGTTCAAATACCCATTTACCACATTCCCTGTCCCGCATATCCTCACAACCTATGTATTCCAAAACACAAAAATAATAATGTTTTTGTATATATTAAATTTGAACTAAATAAAATAATTCATGTTAAACATTCGATTGTGTTCATTTAATCCATATAAGAGTATATACTTAAATCTAGCCATAGTGAAGCATCGTCGGGTTCAGCTCGTTATATATAAAGCTGAATGTTTGAAAATAGGTATTTTATGGAGCGTTATCAAACAAACTTCATTTCGAAAGATATTTAATGTGAATAAAGTATTTTAATGAATGTAGAATTCCGTAAGAGAACCCATGTCACTTTTTCTGTTCTGATGAACACAAAGATGGGGTAATCATGTTTGAAAGAGATCTACATTTTTGTATAATGTGACGCACCCCAGCATGAAAAAATATAAGGTACATATTTCGAAAAGTATTCCATGCATATGATTTTCATTTGTTTACCTCCGAAAATTCGGAAAACATTCGCAAAAGCATTTTTAAAATTACTATCTAGTAACTCAGATTTCTGAGCATTGCCTTTTTATTAGGTTTCGATTCAATTCCTAAATATGTTGGTCAACACGAAGATGTTTATTTTCTGATAGTTTTAAGCATTCCCCTTGTTATTATTATTATTATTATCATTATTATTTATATTTTTATTCGTTATAGGCAGGCAGCCTTTGCTGATGCGCCTATATCTCGTGTACTGGATTTTTTCTGCGTTCTTTTTCCTTCAAAAAAGCATTCAAATTGTTTTAGAACTGGTTGACCGAAATGAAATGGACAACTTGTCAATTTATTCCAGTCTGAAACTACCCTGCTAAAAAAGGAAGTTTTTCTTTTGATTGAGGTGGAATTGGAGACGATAGAACTTACAGTTATGACACCATTTATTTGTATTGGGATTTAATTTATACATCTCATGTGATAGTAATTATTGAGAATCTTACAAGTTTGTATCAAGTCCCATTTCTTCCATCGTTCTTTCAATGATGTAAGTGCTTTTAATCTACCGTAGTAAGGCATCCTTTTGAGTAATCCTTTGTAAGGTAAAAACTAATATCTCAATAAAAAAACATGTAAGAATACTGCATACCCACAGTAGTAAAATATCACGATTTTTTTTTACATTTTTAAAGTAATACGCTGGCTTAGAATTAAAATATTGTATGCCTCCCTGATACTATGTAAAAAAGACAACTGCACGTTGGACTGATTATGCGTAACTAAAATCGACGAAAAATGTCCACACCCCAAAACTGAACCGATTTTGTTTTTACTGTTGAGAATGAGTATCAAAATGAAATTTTCGGTGTCGGTACATTTTAGGTTTTTTAAAATGATTTATCCTATTTGAATACCGTACGCCAGAAGATGGCAGATACAACTGGGCGCTTTTATTGCGTTTTGGATGGTCCTATCTCCTATAAAAAAACAATTTATCAAGCAATACTATAGATATACGGCAGCGATAAATATATCTATAGAGTGTAAAAAAAGTACTGTTCTAGTGCCGTGATATCGGGAGAACGTACGGGTATACTTTTGTATGAAGAAAAGTCAGGCAGTGTTTTCTCTTAATATAACTAGATTATTTATAACGCCTCTCTGCGTATGCGTATGTTTGAATCTTTATGTCGTTTCAATTTCTGTCATTTATATATGATGTGGGCGTCCTATGTAAAAATCCGTATGCGAAAACGTGTGGCGCTCTATTATGATTTTTCGTGAAGAAGAAATCCTTTTAAGGTTAAATCTAGTACCTACCTACATGTCTACACAGATTTGGACATAGACCAAAAATTTTACACAAAGTACATAAAGCTAATGTATTTTCATGATTATGTTAGTTTTTATTGCTTATTATGTTTAAGACGGCAATTAGGTTAATTAGATTAATTACGTTTTTATTATGTTTAAATATTTATGTTTAATAACTAATTTAAGGCATATTTCACTTATTGTAAAATAATACAAACATTGTAAAATTATTAACAAATAAATAAAATAAAAGCTTAAAAAAACGTATGTTTCTATTTTACCGTTTTTGCATAGTTTAATTGAACGTAGTTATGCAGAAGGTAGCCAGTCCACAATTTTGAAAAAATGAGATATTGGTGTTTTCGAATTCAGGAAGGTCAATTCTATGTTCTGTTTAAAACAGCCAGGCCTCTTTCATACAAAAACTGCAATAATCACCTTCTGAAAATTTCACGATGTCAAAATGTAACGAAAATGAATGTCACCTCATACATTAAAAATTTGTATAAGGTTTCATTCGATTTTAGATTTGGCTGTCATTAAAATCATTAAATCTGGTCAAATATACAATTCAATTCTTTTTTGTATTATAAAAAAAACCGTATGCATTTTATTTATCATTTTCCATAGTTTAAAACATTCCAACTGTTGGGTAAATTTGATTACTCACTCTTTTCACATAAGTGCTATTATCTCTGTTCCATTTTTCTAAAGCTGGCTGTTTTCTGCATAACTACGTTTAATCGTTAGAATAAATAATTATCCTGCTACTAGTATGTTTCTAACTTTTAATATTTACTGCATTTCAGGATTCAGGTCTTTAACTTCACAAAAATTAACACATGGAAGAATTGAAAAAATACGGGTATTCAAACATAGGCAAAGTGGTGAATGTTACACAGTGTGTAAAGTGGCCACTGAAACTAGTTATAGGAGTAAATCTAAATATTGTAAGCACTAGGCACCATAGTTAATATATATTTATTATTAATACATTTATTTTTCTATTCAGTCCATTCAATAACGGCAAACGCATTTCCTTATAAAACATACAGGTACAATTGAAATAAAATACAACTCAAGAAAATTAAAGCTAGGATAAAAAAATAAATACTGCCTCAAGACAAAAGAAGGTCTATCTTAGTGATAGTTTAAATCTAAAAACAATTTAATTCAAGAATTTAACATTTTTATCGTTTATATTTTATTAAGTATTTGTTCAATTAAAAAAAATAATTTTCAAATTTTTCGATAGGCTAATAAATTGCTAGAGGTAACATTTCCACCATTTAACCATGCATACCTTTGTTTTTTTTTTATTTTGTCTGTATCACCAAGTTTATTATGGCAAATAAAATTCTATTATTAATGTTATTAATGACAGATCATAAGGCCTGTAAATGCCTTGACTACCACATTTCCATCTCTGGAATGTTCTTAATTTCTTTTGTAATACGTTAATTAACTGCGTTCTTTATTACCTCCTACCGCCCCCTTTAATGCCTTCAGCGCCCACAAGGGGGTGTTATCGCCCACTTTAAGAAATACTGCTTCATATACTAGTATGTTACAAAAACTATTCTCAAATAAATGAACGTGTGTTGTTAAATAATTAATAAAATAATCCCGGTAATAGAATCTGTGATGTATGATGTTTTCTGGATCCTTTGCGGTCAGAAAACAACATTGAGGCGATCGTGGCTAGCGATAGGAACCTTTCTATTCCACAAGGGATGAATCAGGCATAAGTATGCCCCGGGGAAAAGTTAAAGGCCCCTTGCCCTAGGCGTGGGGCTATATAACATTACTTATCGCCATAACTCGACCAGCGTACAGTACAGCATAGTGGTCATTATGGGCCAGTGTTTTGTGCGAACAATAGTAATTATTGACATTTGGCCGTGCTTATAATACTAAAATCGACCTATTTTAAAAGAAAATAATTCCTTCAGTTATACTGACGTTATTTTTTTCTTAGGGGTAAGTAAAAAGGTATTATAAAATTCTACACACGCCTGATCTTAGTATTATTCTACATTTCATGTTTTAGGTTTTTTTACGTTCATGCATCTTGTTGATTTTTTACAAGGTTAAATGAAGAATAGATTTTTATAACGCCTAGTCTTTCAGGACTGTTCGCGTCCTATGTTAACGTTTTGCAATTTTTTATTTGTTCATTTTTTATACATAACAACACCAAATCAGTTATTTATTAATATCATTTTAAATTTAAGATTTGCGAATCCGAAGAATCTTTGGTTTTTTTTTTCTATATATTTTCTCAGATATCAAATACTGATTTGAGCCTACGTATTTATTTATGTTACTGACAAAACCGGGTAATTATTTGTCTTATTGCTTAGGGCATTTTTAACCACTCGTTTGAAAATGTTCTAATAAAACTAAACAAATGTCCAATGTTGTAAAAAAAGTACGTATTACGTATTAAGGACATTAATTTTTTTTAATTTTATTTATTTTAACAATAAAATAGCATAGTTTAATTGAAAGTTTACATGGGATACAAGACTTGATATAGCTCTCTTATTTATTTAAATTATGAAGTTGTATTTATCGTAATATTCAAATGGACATTTTCATTTCGGATTTGGAGAGTAAAATTAGTATCAATATCCTGGATTTTTACATAAAAAATATTTATTCTTACTACGCGAAAAATAATTATACGAATGAAGGTCTTGCCAATACCACAATTAATCTGCTTTACTGTATAAGAAAGATCACGAGAATAGAATTTATAGCAAGGAAAAGGCGCTGTACTGTGGCTGGTGTTTGTGTGAAAAAGACATGAACAAAGGAGAAATTTGTTCAATCAGTCGGTTATTGGCAGTAGGTAAGAGTGCGTTAGTTATATAACCGGCGCATTTATGATTTTGAATTTATTTTGCTATAATAAGTCTAAATTATATTATAATTTTTGTAAATTATGGACACTAAATTATTTAACAGCATATCTTCATTAACAAATTACAACAGGGATGGAGAATACCTTAAAGGAGGAGATATGGAAGTCTAGATATTTACAGGGCTTATGACCTGTCATTGGCTGGTTTAAGTGGCCACTTTACACACTGTAAAATTCACCATTTTGCCAATTTTTGAACATCCATATTTCTTTGATTCTTCCATTTGCTGATTTTAGTGAAGTTAAAGAGCTGAAACCTTTATTGTTGTGAAGAGATTCATCTGACTGAATTATTTCACATACTAGGCAACGCCTGAAAACAATTTTCCAATTTTTAAACTTCTTCTTGGACCAGTTGGTGTCATTACAATTTTTTGAGTTTGTTCAAATGTTTGTAGACAAAATGGAAGAATTGAAGAAAATGGATGTTCCAACATAGGCAACATGGTGAATGTTACACAGTGTGTAAAGTGGCCTCTTAAACCAGCCAATGACAGATCATAAGCTGTAAGCTGTGTTGTAATTTGTTAATCTTAATGACAGCCGAGAGGGTAGAATCCAGTATTTTATACACAAACATTTGGACAAATTAAAAAATTGCATATCGCCATGTTTTTTATTCAAATATCTAAACTTCAGAATTGTCTGTATTTTGCACAATGTTACATCTGAATGGGGAAGACGAAATAAATTATTGTTCAATATTTCAAAATGCTCAGTTATGTCTTTCACCAGGGCCCACAAAACGCTATTCTCCCGCTATAGAATGAATGACCAGAATCTTATGCGGATTGCGAAGGTTAAAGATCTAGGCATCACTTTTGTGAGTTCCCTGACATTTCATGATCAGATCGAAACAGTTTGTAGTAGTTCATTGAAGATGTTAGGATTCGTCTTGCGTACTGCTAGGGTTTTTGGTAGTACACGAGTACTGAGAATTCTTTATAACTCGTTGGTGCGAAGTAGACTCGAGAGTGGCTCGATGATTTGGGGACCGTGTGAGTTGAAGTACTCTCTTATGGTGGAGAGGGTTCAGAAGAAATTTCTTCGGTTTCTCTAGATGAGGGAGTGCGAATATTATCCATGGCTTTATCCCACTGAGTTCCTCCAGGGTATGCTTGGTTACAGCAGTTTGAAGACTAGAAGGAATGTGTATTTAACAACGTACTTCTTTCGATTGTTGCGCGGTATTATTGACAACCCTGAAATTATGCGGAGCATTAGCTTTTATGTTCCTGATAATTACCTTAGACAGCGTCAACATAGACTGTTTCACATTCCAATATACAGGACCAACCTGCCAATGGTTATGCCTGTTGGAAGGGGTATCTCTATGTTGAACAATATCACTTTGGACATTGATATTTTTCATGTCTCTGAGGGAGTTTTTCGTTACAAGATTCTCTTACTTTTTTAACATTTTATTCTTTGGATATTATGTATACTAATGTGTTTTTTTTACATATACCTAATTTTACCTAATTATTTCTATATGTATGAATTAAGATATTTTATTTTGTAATGTACATATATATGAATAAATAAATGATGAAAAATGATGATAAATCACCGCGTGTAAAAGGATTTTGAAGCACAGCCTTTCAAGAGTTAAGTTCTAAAATATTTCTGTGTTTGAATTTTGCTCAACTTCTTGTAGTGTTTCTTGCACCCTGTGAAATTAGTACAAGATATTTTTTGTAGAATTTCTCATATTTTGACGAAGTTTGCAAGGGTGTTTACATAGATATAAACTTAGATTAATTTGCCACGTTGTAACGAGTATTTAGTCGTGAGTCAATCTGTGAATCTACGTCGTGAATAACTTATGATCATTACGTAAGAAAGGGTAAACTAATCCACTTTTGTGTATATGATATTTGAGATATTACTAGTGTCTAATGTCTACCATCTATCTGATATCTCATGGGCATATAAATACATTATATCATTCCAAGTATCAATGTAAGGGGTCTACTAAGAAATGTACCAATATCACACAGTTAAGCTTCCCATGGCGTGCCACTGATAAAATTAAGTAATGGGTGTCTCTAAAGTCCATCAAATTTTCCCGCTAACTTTTAAAATTATTTTTATTTTGACTTATATGTACTTATAATAATATATGGTATACCGCTAGCTCAAAGCGAAGTACGATAAACCCTAAATTTTATATTTTCATATACACACGCAGATATGTAAATAAATTAATGTTTATAAATAATAAAATATTAAAGTTAGATATAATTTTTATATTTGGATAATTTATATGGCGCCATTTTTGTAAATATCATCTCCAGGGCGCTGTACAATAAATCAATATCCAAAGTGAATTGCCGATTGGGATTCTAGTTACCGTTTTACAATTATGTTCCATTTAATCAGGCGAGAGTGCAAATTTGAGTCAAGTATAATTAATAAGATTAAGAAAGGGTCTCTGAGATGGTTTGGTCACGTAAAACGAATGGACTAAGAAAGAATGGTTAATTAGTACATATGGCGAAAATGAACGGCAACGTGAGACGAGGATGACCAAGGAAGACGTGGCACGACCAGATAAAACAAAATCTTAAGTCTGGTCATGTCAAAAGCAGACAGAACCCAAGGGCATGTATGACAAGAAGTATGAATGTGGAAGAAGCTAGGAATGTATGCCAGGATAGACGTGTGTGGTGGTCTATTCTCTCTGCCTACCCCTACGGGGAAATGGCGTGATGGTAGTAGTAGTAGTAGTAGTAAATTTTAACAGATAGGAGTTAGATTATAACAAGTCTTGCAGCTGATGATCGCATGGACGGTTGAAATTCTGAACCCCATTTACAAAATTAAATATTTGATAGTTGATAATATTTACATACGGAAGCTAGATTACTAATCGTCTTCCAGCTACAAAACGCATGGGCGAATGGAATTCTAGTAACTTACAAAAGATAACTATCACATATTACGAACACTGATTAAAATATATGGAATGGATTGGGAATAATCAAATACATTTTCAAAATCAATATGGATATTGTGGAGAAATAATTTCATACATAAATGTAAAAAAGAAATAAAAAAAAATACGTTCGTAGAAAAACGCGACGTGTTTGACCTTGGTTGTTGTGACGTCAAGATTCGTGATATTGTTCTACACAAATTTCAATGGCTAGGAGCAAATAAATATGAATCGTGACGTCTTAGGGGCGTGGCCAATGGAATGATCGTTTTTGTGGGAATTCAAAATTACAAATTGAAAAGTATTTTTTATGCTACTAATAATAGGTTTTTTTACTGGACCGTATTTCATAGACCTTTATTGCTTTAAAAATGTAAAAAAAGTAATATTTCACTATTATATCAATAATTTTACAAAAAATACACATTGTGCAGAGTACATAATTTGACAAGTTTTCATGATAAAAAGTAAACCATAAAAACTAAATAATTAAATCACCGTTACAAAATTATGGTAAAAAATAAACCCTTCTTAAATGTTCTCTATTTCTGTTGTATTTTTTTTTTATTATAGCTCCCAGGGGGTGAAAGCCAGTCTTTTGTCTACAAACGTTTAAGCAAACTCAAAATACTGAAGTCAAAAAGATCCTTAGGTAGTTTATGTGGCCACCTAACACACTGTGTAACATTTATCATTTTGTCTATGTTTGAACATCCATATACCTTTGATTATTCAATAGAGATAATTGATGTTCAAGCACAGGCAGAATGGTGAATGAAAAATCGGGTTGTGGTCCTGTGGCTAGTGTCTCGGACTCACGGACCAAAGGTCTGTAGTTCGAATCCCACTCTACCCCAACTTAATTCCATTTTCTAATTGTGAGTTATTTACAACTCGTTGAAAATGACCCTCAAAACGCAAATATTTATTTTGACAAAAATAAAAAAAATGTAACACAGTGTGTAGTGACCACTAAAACCAGCCAATGGCAGGTCGTAAATCATAAAAATGTTAAGGCTTACAAATTTCTCTCTCAAAATATTCTCCGTCTCTGTTGTAATATGGTGATCTTAATGACTCAATAGTAAGTGAAATCCGGTCCTCGTCTACAAACATTTGAACAAACTCAAAATGTCGTTGAATTATATAATATTTATCAAAATAAATTGTGAAGGAAATGGAATATTAGATTAATTTTTTAATTAAATTCTATTGATCTTGTTGGGGAACCCCATAGTTGTATTTTATGTACATACACCGAGAGACGTAGCCAGTTGAAATGGATTAAACTCATTAGATTGATTGAACCGTCTACTACAAATAATCGGAAAGGATGCAAAACATCATCTCCTTAGAGATTTCTTTTAGGAAATAGATGGAAATTAATTTTATCGAAGAAAATGTAAGGGATTAATAAAAAACCTCAAACCTTTTTATAAAGAAGATACAAAATACGCATGCAAAAACATTGTTCAGTCAAGTAACTGATACTAAAGTTTTAGTTTTACAAACTCAAGAAACCTAAGTAACAAAATACAAAATCTACAATTTTAACAAAATGCATAAATTATTTTACATTTTCAAGCTACGTGGAACGACGGAATAAAACAAAAAAAAAAGAATTAACTAACATTTTGTTTGTTGTAAGTATTCGATTAAAAGAAAGCAGAATATATTTCTTATGATAACATCAACCCTGATGGTGGACACTGTCAATGCAAATACAATAATTTTCTCTTCTTTTCCACATCTGCTTCTAAGTGGAGCATGTGGACATCACCAGTTGCCCAGAAAAAGCTTTTATTTACATACAAAATACGCGAGATAAAAGTGTTGTCTACGGCAGCGAGAGTGGCTCAGAATAGCACTGCAGGAGTGCTATTCTGAGCCAGTCTCGCCTCCTCCCACGTCAATAGTTCCGCCAAATAAAGTCGAAAGATCGTCATCGACGGCCTTCCAGGACGGCGTGAGCCCACAGGTTTAAACAACAGATAGTTTGAGTTGAGGTTCTCTTGAGACATGCGTAGCACGTGTGCAAGCAAGGTCCACCGCCGCATCTTCAAGACGCTAGTTATGAGAGGCTGCTGCGTCCGTTCTCGGAATTCAATGATAGTTTTAAATCAACCCACCTTTTGCCTAATATTCTACTCAAGAACTTACTCTCAAAACTCAGAAGTTTGGTGT
This sequence comes from Micrasema longulum, assembly GCF_059751315.1. Classification (NCBI taxonomy): domain Eukaryota; kingdom Metazoa; phylum Arthropoda; class Insecta; order Trichoptera; family Brachycentridae; genus Micrasema; species Micrasema longulum. The sequence continues at coordinate 51,407 of NW_028277388.1, read as the reverse complement.
TCTGAGTTTTGGTAAGGTGTATCCATATAGGAGTATTGGCTTTATACAAGAGTTAAATAATTAGTATTTCCTTTTGACCGAGTATAGACTAGAGTTCCAGACAACACGCATCATGTTTAAAGTTGCTCCAGCAATTCCTAGGCGGGTAGCGAGCTCTTTGTGCACGCTTTAATCCTCAGTTATGTGAACTGCCATGTATTTAAAGCTGTTAACTTTCTCAATTCTCCGTCCATTATTATAGAGAGATACAATTATACAAGTACATATAATAAAAAAATATTAAACATTTTAGGTGGTAATGAAAGTCTCTAAGATCTTTTTTTTTTTTAAATGATCGTACAAAACACAAAAAAAACATTTTCTTGAAACTCAGTTTCTGAAGAAAAGTCTTTGCTCATATCGAAAATCCTTATATTTATTCCTTAAGACTTGCAGTGTACACAGTATTTTATTTTCAATACATTTTTAAAATACTAATATGTATATTAACATGTTGTTTTTTTAAAAATGATTACTTACAATGTTTGTAGAATAAGTAAATTTATTTTTGTAAATGCCCGCTAGGCGTATTGTGATATAAAATGAAATAAAGGAACAATGTTTCACATTTCCTATATTTAATAAGATTTTCTAATGCTTTGCTAATTAGTGATAGAAAATAATAACGTTAAAAGGAAAAAATTCATAAATGGTATTAAATTTGTTATTTTTATCTATGGAGTACTATTTTTCAAATAATTATATTACGTCTTAAATAGCAATATTATAAATAACGTATATAAAAACATGTGTTCTATCATATTAGTTGCTTGTTTTTTGGGAAAAATGGTTGTCTAATATATTGATAATAAACGAAACAAAAATTGAATGAATATTGCACCTTAGTAAACAAAATAATTCAACTCGACTTTTGACATTCACGTATTCAAGATTTAATATGATTGTGTAGGAGTGCGAAAATTTTGTATAAATTCAATTTTGAATATTTATCAAATCCAATATAATAAACGCCGAGGAGTCGAGTTACTATCACAAATCAACTCGTCAGAGCAAAAAGTTTGGAACTGAAAAAATAAATTATGAAATATCGTTTCATATCAGTAACTGGGATAATTTATTATTTTCTCAAAGCGTCTAATGAATCAAACGCCCTGTAAAAATATTCTGAAATAACCAAATTTTCCAGGAATTGAACAACCTAGTTTGTTTTTGTTTAGTGTACAAACTTTTACTTGTTATAAAAAACATTCATCACTTGATTTACAAGAACCTTTAAACTAAGCATTATTCATTAAGTAGCTTTTCGCTTCAGTTACCAAAATATATAACTATGAAACAACGCTCGTACCCTTTCGTACCTGAATTAATTCCTGTAGATACACACACATAGATATCCTCTTTCTCTTTCTCTCAAATATAGACACACACAAATACACATGTATATATTGTACAGTTATTTACCTTTTTTATATGCTTAATAATTTTTATCTGTGGAATCGTTAATTGGCTTTGTGATTGTTAAGTGTTTTTTTAAAAAGCTTTTCTACATTCAGCTGTATTTCCAAATAAATAAATTGATATTAAATCAATTAAAAGAAATATCTTGTATTCAGTATGCGGCAAAATTTTTTTTATTTTTTTTATTAAAAAAATATAAATATTTTATACTTGAAAATATAGTTAATGTTATTTTTATTATGAACACTGGTATTTAAATTAATAATAAATTGATGTTAATGAAACATTTGCTTTTATTACAATATGTTTCCATTCAGTGTATTAGTTTAATTTTGAAAGATTTGTTTTTCAAGCTTGCCTGAAAGTTTGAAATATCATTTAGAAGGACAACAGGGATTCGCTATAAAACAAACAAACCATTCAGAAACTAGATGTCAACTTAAAAAAATAAACTTATGTGTGTAATTTTGACTACCAACATAAGCAGAAAAAACAGTAGGATACCAGTAATTGAAAAATAAACTCGCCCCTTTTGAATTTCGGTAGGTATCAGAGTAAATAAATCTTGAATTTCGTGATTTTTTTAATAAACACCTGGGATGAAACGGTTTGTTAAAATACATTGAATTTTGTGTTAAATCGAACCCAAGATAATTTGGTCATTCTGTCAATTATTATTATAAATAGCCGTATAATTAACTATAGATAAGTACATATGATTAATACGTGCTAAGTACCAACTATATAAATAAGAAAAAAAAGTGTATGTGTATATTAATATTATTATTTTTAGTAATTATATATATTATAAGACCATCATTAAAACACTAGCCGCGGTGTGTGGGGAACTGAATTAGTACATCAAATGCATTATATGTCGATTATTTACTTTATTTATATAGTATAAGTATTAAAAAATATTTTACTATAAATTATTTTCGGTCGTGCTTTAATTGAAGAAAATTAAAAATACCTGATAATGACTTTGGATTTAGGTATACGTGGTTTATTTATTATTGAGTTTTAAATTTGAAAGTAGGGCGCACATAAGAATATACTTCTTCTGCTCTAATAATAATAATATTACAATATTTGAGTTTGTCCAAATGTTTGTAGACAAAATGCTGGATTGCACCCCCTCGGGCGTCATTGAGATTTAAATATTACAACAGGGATGGAGAATACCTTAAAAAGTGAATATGGAAGTCTAGGCATTTACAGGGCTTATGACCTGTCGTTAGCTAGCTACACAGTGTGTAAAGTGGCCACTTAAACCAGCCAATGACAGGTCATAAGCCCTGTAAATGCCTAGACTTACATATTCCCCTTTTAAGGTATTTTCCATCCCTGTTGTAATTTTTTAATAATAATTTTGTTTAAACATAAATCTCATTTGTAAATAGTTTAACAGATGCGTCTTTTCTATAATTTTATTTTATTTTATTTTTGCACCACAACAGGCCAGGAGGCCTAATTACAGTGGTAAATTACATCACAGAACACCCAGGCTTGAGAAAAATCACATTTTAATTTTTGTGTTCTCACCGGAAATTGAACCCGGAACCTTTCATGCGTGAGTCAAGCGTCTTGACCACTACACCAAGGAGGCCGCCGGAGGTCTTAACTTTAAGTCTGAATTTTGATATGGTATGAATGAACTTTTGCCTAATTTATTGATGTACGATGTTATTAAATTTATAACGGTGAATCTAATACAAAAATGATTTTAAAAAATGCAGTGAACAGTTATAATAAAAATAACAAATTCTGAAAAATGTATTTACTCTCTTAGAACATGGAACTAACATAACTCCTTAGTTAGGCAGATTTAATACTCATTAAAGCTATTTTACATATAACTCAATGTAAATTGCTGTAATAAATATGGTATCATAAATAAATAGAAGTATTTTTTTTTCTATCCATCTTTATTCGTCGGATACATTTTTTAAACATTTTTTGAGATTTTTAATTTTAGCCTTTTTTTACCGTGTTGCATAAATAAATGAATTACTAAAAATTCGTAAAAAATAAACAATTGTATAAATTTTAATATAAAAGCTTTTAGAAAGATTGAATATGTAAATGAACCATGTATACTATTTTACGTTATGTGGATTTTATCCACATCGTTACAAAGTGCAATGCAAATTATATATCTAGGTAATATGGCGCACAGCGGAAGAGCTGACAAATTAACTGCAATACATAACTCTCACGCTCTAGAATTAATTTTCATGTCAGCATTCTCAATTCACACTGATTTATATGAGAAAACCTATGTATAGATTCAGTTTGCTCGGGCAACATATCATTTAGAAATATTTATGGTTTCTCGTTCTCTAAATGCATACTTAATGTTAACATCAAATAACGCATACATTGAACAAATTAATAAGATAATGATTAGTTTATATTCGCGCAAAACAAATAAAACAAGATTCGTATAATTTAAGAATAAGACAGATTTTATTATATTTGTCGATATATTTTTTAATATGGTATGTACCCAGAAGCGGATTCCGTGGGTATTGTAGTGAACTTGGAATCAGGATGTCTAAAGTTGGAACTCCACTCTACCACTACTTGTTTCTCATTTCCGAACACAGATGTTTGCGACAAAAATAAAATGGTCCCAAAATGAAAACTGTACCTTAACGGGTAAAACACGGAACAAAATATTCAGAAAACGTGATTTTGCGATTGTGCAATTTCCAAAACATCATAACTTATGAACCAAATGAGATGATTTCAACCAATAAAGACCATTTAATGCAAAATAATGACCATTTTGATAATAAACGTACATATTAAAAAAGCGTATCTAGGACTAATGATGTTTTTGCATGTAAATAGAGTGGACTTCTGATATGTATTTCAACTTAAAAAGGCAATTATAGGGTCAAAGCACAAACGAATGACCGTTTAAGGTTCAGCTAGTAGTGAAGTCCACATTGAAGGTATACATTTTATTATGTAAGCGTACAAAATAAAAGAAAACAATAAAAAACACATGAATTTTTCAAAGTACTTATACTTTTTTATTGAAATACGAGTATTACAATTATATTTCATATTACTCTAAAAAACTGGCAGAATCACCAGTGAATGACCACTACTACCCTAGTAAAAATAATACTCAGATTTAGTTACATCATAACATTATAAAACACCCTAACACATTAGAATATAGATGTATTCAAAGAATTGCACAAGAAAAAACATCATATAAAACACTTACCACACCTATCCTTATAAAAACACTATCAATCTCAGAACAATAACGGGAAGACGCACTATTACCTTTTGACAACCCACAATTCAAAACTGATAGATTTGTTTCTTACCAAAAGATGTGTCCGCCTACTGTTTTTGTCATAGTTTCTAGTGTTAAAAGTTTTTTGATTGGACACATGTAGCAATTCTTATTTTATTGTGTTTTATTAACCAATGGTCATTTACTGGGGGGTGGTCATTAACTGGTTCTTTGACCCTATGACGAAAGTGAACTTCCGTGTTTTATTCACGTATAACATCACGTATAGCATTTTTAACTTCAAAACGGCAAAAAGTGGACTCCCATGTTTTACCCTCTAAGGCACAGAAAATATTCAGGTGAATAAGAAGAACGTAAATATTTATTTTTACTTAGAAAAAAAACTTTGTGATAGCTGACATAAATGTTAAATTATATAAAAGTATTTAACTTTTGGATAGAAAATATGAGTTTAGTTATAACGACACACATCAGAATTTCTTACCATTTTTTATGCTGTTTTCTTAGTTTTCATTATAATAGGGAAATATCACATACCATGAATACCGATAAAAACATGTAAGGATTCAGAAAAATTAATTGTATATTCAAAATCAATTGTACAAACATGTTGTCATACGAGGTCATTTCTAAAATTAAATTGTAAAAAAAAGAAAAACATAAAACGCGACATGTTTGGCCTTGACAATTGTGACGTCAAGATTCGTGACGATTTCCTAGTTAAATTTAAACGGTCATAAACAAATTTCAAAATTTAACTGAGTTGTGACGTGTTAGGGGCGTGGCCAATGCCGCCGCCAAAACAGTTTTCATGGGTATTTAAAATTATAAATATTGAAATATTTTTTACGCTACGAATAAGTAAAAAAAAAATAGACCCCTATTCATTTTAGAACGGAAAAAAAATTATACTTCTCTGTTATAATAATAATTATTACTTTTGTCTGGTTTTTACAATTACTTCCTCCTCCGTCCCTATTTTCCTGATTTCCTTTCACTCCCGGTGAAATGTATTTCATGTTTTTTTGTACTATTGTTCCTCTGTGAAACCCGTGATTGGTGATTGATTCTTTGTTGTTACTTTGTTTGTATTGTTTAATTTTGTATGACCGAGTTAGTTTCAATAAAGAAATAAAATAAAAATCAAATTCATAACATTCGTATTCAATAACGATATAATTATCATTTTGAAACAATATACGCACATCGGATGAGGATTTATTTTAAAGCCCCGGTAATTAATAATTTAAATAAATGCTGGGAAATTATGTAAGAAATTTACATTTAATCAGGATCTTGATTAATTCTCCAATTAAGTAAACGTCTTGGTAAGTATTAGATTGCAGTAAAAATCTGTGCTTTACGGATTGAATTGTTAGGTAAAATTCATCGAAAATTTGTGGAAAATTTATATCGGCGATTATTGGGGAATATTAAATAAGTAATTAAAAAATATAATTTGAGATTTTACGCCATTGTTCATTCTAATTAATGATTATTAGTAGGTACTCAAATTCTAATCATTCTGGATTAAGAAAAAACTTTTATCTTCCCTCTTCATAATTTGTAGGATTTCACTGGTTGAGAGTTGGAGGGGTAGATGAGTCAGTGTAGAGGAGCGAGTTCAGTGTAGTTGAGCGTGTTCTTTGAAGCGAAATCATGTTGTGTTCTGTTGTCCAATGGGATACTTCGTAGATGCTGCGTGGAGTGCGATGTTTCCAATCGCATTGTTTAAATATCTGCAGCAGTTGAATATTCCACACGATAGTAATGGCAATTATGAGTAAATTGATAGCACTTGAACTACATGCTGGAACTAAGTTGCTACACGACTGGGTGGACTTGTTCGGGTTGACTGGTTTGGGCTGACTGGGCGTTACCACGTCTGTGCTCTATAGTATAGGCCACGTTTCTTTGTTCTTCATGTCTCCATGGCGTGAATGTACTGCAGGACGTTGTTCTTATCTAGACGGATATTTTATTTGAAATACTGTTATTCTTGCAGGATGAAATGAAAATGAAATGACATAATGAAATAATTTAATATTGAACGCGGTGTAAAGTTTCAGCGCCACTTTTTGGTTGAATTCGATGATGTGACGTCTGAGATGACGTAATGGAAACACGCATTGACAGGTTGGTAGATCTAAATTCACCGTGCCGGGGAAGGCAGAGATGTAGAAAAATTATGTATACCGTCTCGAAATGAACCGATGAAGATAGCGTTTGTAATTGCGGCCCAGGTATCATATTCTGACGATGTAATCTAAATCCTTGTATAGACGTTCAAATAAAAAATCCTTCTAATTGTATAATATTATAATATTACTCCATTAAATATAATGTTTTAAGAAAATCAACAAGTGAACTAATTTACGTAGTTGAGAATAAGCAGTTATTACTTAGTACAGTATGTCTTACAAATAATGAGCCTATTGAGTCATAGATACTATTTACTATGTACCTGTACACCTTATAACTTATAGCTACCTGGAGGCAAAACATACATATTAGGACACTTATAGTATTATACAAATGTTGAAACATAAGAAATAGTCAAAGCTTTTAAGCAATTTCAAGTAATTACTCGTTTTAGCAGGCGGTTTTTCTATAGCTCAGCAAGATAGACGTATCATAATTATTTTTAAACATGTGTATGTGTACCATACATAATTATTTTAAAATTAAAAAGTGGTTATGACTTTTTTCTTACATGTTAATTAATACTAAGAGAGGTAGGGGTATGTAGTACCTACCAAGGACACTTTATACGCTTTTAAGTTTTTATATAAAATTTAACATTCCCGTTTTTGTAATATAACCGGTGTCGCAAATTGCAGTTAATCAATTAAAATCTCGGCAGCTGCTATGAATATAACCGCGATTTTTTATGTTATTTTCAAGCAAACCTTATCATATAAGAATAAAATTAAATAAATTATTTAAGCCGGTACATTATATAATTTTGAATAAAATATTTTGTCCATCAGGATTCCCGAAAATGACAAAATATCGAATACCCTGAGACAAATATATAAAACATTCATTTTAGGGAAAGAGGTGTAATCTAATTAGATCAAAGAACTCACACGAGAAGTAGTATCATACATGATCAATATAGTGCAGGCAATTGGTAAAATAAATTTTAATGTAATAAATAAATCATTTAACATAGATTTATTTGAAAATAATCTTAATGACGTACGGCGTTTGCTTTCGAAATAATTCGGAGTATTTTTTCTTTTCTTTTGAATTTACATTTAATTACTATTCATTTTTCGTTCGAGAATCTTTTTCGAATTACTGTGATGCTACTTGTGAAAACCTGTAATTGGCTTATTTGTTATTTTTTCTGTTATATATATATAAGATTATTATAGCTGTTGGTTATCCAAATAAATAAAATAAATAAATAAACCAAAGTAGGGAACAAAATGCCGAACACTCCTCTAGTGGAACGGAAGGCCTGTTAACTACTGCCAACAGGCCGGCTTCTCCTGAAGAGTTTTAAGTGGTTTCCTCTCTGCATGAGCAAATGCTGAGAAGTTCCTGATTGACCCACATTAGTTTATTCCTCCTGATCCCAAAAATTTAGATAAATTCAAAGATATTTAATTGCAGAAAAATAAATAAACCTAAAATAAAAATAATAAAATAATAATAAAATAAATAATAACCTAAATAAATAAATAAAATAAACCTAGTATATAAAGCAAGATAAATAATAAAGCAACTCATATAAAAAAATATCTAATTAGATCACTAAGGAAGACACACATATAATTTAAATAAGAGACAATGATTATCAGGCGATCATTTCCTAACCTCAAGCTATCATTTCTTAACCTCAGATTAACATACAGTGACTCGAGGGAGGTTTTTTGTTTACTATGTTTAAGGTTAAAACCAATAACTACATATTTTAGATTTCATTTTTGCAATGCTATAATATTTTGATAAATAAACCAAAATATTAGACTACAGTTCCTATGTATCGAGATTATTCTAAAATTTAAAAAAATATATATTGTATAATCAATACTAATATTATAAATGCGAAAGTGTGTTTGTGTTTCCTTCACGCCGCAACCATTATACATATATGGCGGTATTTGGTTTACGCTGAGTAAATTTCCAATCTCCAGACAGCTGTTATACGTTGAATGTGTTGTTCATTTATTGAACAAATTATAAAAATATACATAAATAAATACACAAATAAACTAAAAACAGTAAGGATGAGTGCTCTTAAGAATTTCGTTCTACAAAAAGTTTATATATCATCATCATCATTTCTCTTTCCGCACCCAGTGGTGCATAGAGAACGGCATTTATAATTGCAGGGTGTAATAATATTTTTTGTTACACAGAAGGTAAGGCGATCAGTCTTACGCTTAAGTTTCCAGTCTATATACAATGAAATATTGCAGTGAAAAATCAATACTTTACGTCTATCCATCTAGGAATCAAATCTCAAATGTTAAACCAGCGAACGCGACAAAGTCTATGCCACGAAGTAGGCTTATCTCCAGTCGACTTCCTTTTAAGGGGATTTAAATAAAACTAGCCATCAAGTCGGAAATATTCCTCTAGGATTCTGGTTTTATTTCGCACACACACACACACACACATAACTGTATTCTTCGTCCGCCCGGACACATAAAAGTAAAAAAAAATGTTGATTAAATAATTTTAGTTGTTCTTGGACTCACCCGACGGCCTCCTTGTAGAAGACGCTGAAAAGTGCTATCCCCACTCCTGCTCCCGCTTGCGCTACCATTTCTACGAACTCTCTTCTTTTACGGAAATAATGTCCCAGCATCAGGGATGACGTTTCGCGTACCATTCCGCAGCCCACTCCTAAGAAAATGCCTGCAAATAAAAATTACAAACATTCAACAAGCTCTACAAATCAATTAATTCTATTTATTCTATGTCAATGACATATTTTGTCAAAATTTAAATAAAAAAATAATATCATATGCCGATGATACGGTTGTTTTAGTTGAGGGAGTCAACTGGAACTCAGTAAATTTAGTAGCTAATGACGTTATAAATAAATTAAAATGATGGTTTGACAAAAATATATCATCTTTAAACACGGAAAAGACGAAATTCATCCCATTGTTTATTAACAAAAAAAATAAAATTTAGTAGTAAAAATAATTATTCACCCAAAGCAATTGCAACAAAACTAACTGCGATCTAACATGTTCAATACTTGATACGACAGATACAATGAAATATCTCAGTGTATACATAGACCAAAACTTAAAATGGAAATACCATATTAGTGAACTAGTTAGAAAATGTAGATACATATTTATTATATTAAGGGATATTTTAAAAATCAATAATTTAAACATAGCTTATTACTCAATTGTACAATCTTTGTTACAATATGGTATTGCAGGATGGGGTGGTCCATATAGATTTATTATTAAAGTAATTCTAAAGAAACCCCCAACATTCAATACGGAAAGTCCATATAAAATATTTAAGATTCATACAGTAGACACTCTTATTAAAATAAATTCTATTAGACAAATTTATAAAGACGAAAAAAAATTTGAGATGAATAAGTCACTCAGATACCAACATAATACTAAAATTCCTAAATTCCACACACGTCATGGTCAAAATAACCGTCTTCAAAGATGTAAAAAATTATAATAATCTCCCCAATTAACTAAATACTATTAAAAATAATAAATCAAAAAATAAATTTAAAGTAAATCTAAGGATTTTTTTTAACACGTGTAAAAACTACATTAGATTTTAATTAGTATGAATGTATTATAGTTTTATGTTTTTCTTTATTATATCCTTTGTTTTTATTTAGTTTCTCATATACTCGTATATTTAAAATTATATAAACTCTTATAAATAAACAACTACAACAGTTTAAATAACTCTCCAAGCACAAGAGTTAGTCTCTTTTTTTGGACAGTGATAAAATTTACTAGATGCATAAAGTAGATTTGTAAAGAATTTTTTTTAACATGTATCTTTTATAAAATTTATTTAAAGAAAAAAATTAACATTCTAATAAATACATCAAAACACTTTTTTTTGCATGCTTAAGATTTGCAAGATCCATAAAATTCCTCGTATATCGCAACTCATGGTTCCAAAAGCACTGCATTGTTATGCAAAATGATTGAGATTCACTGCGATTGATATAGTATCAACCCATGACGACGATGGTGAAACAAGAGCTAAAATACCGAATTAGTTATTTAGTATCAGTGCTAAAATACGGTGTTTATTGGAAAAAAAACAGTACGCATAATTGATATATGATAAAGGATTCGCCCCTTCGGGCTTCATGTAATCGGCCTTCCAGACCTCACGTAATCAGCTCCCCGGGCCTCAGTTTATCGGCCATACGGGCATTATTTTTGGCTCTTCGCGCCTCGTTTGATGAGATCCTCGGTCACCTGGAAGCATCGTGGCATTGGGCCTCACTTTATTTTTGTTGCTTAGAGTAATCATAATGTAAATAAGAATAATCTTTCGCACAAAATAATGCAATTAAAACCACACAAAATTTACATAAATGTTTCATATCTACGTAAAAATATTGGTAAGTAAGCGATTAAAATGAAATATAAAAGAATAATTACTTTAAAAAGATAACAGTTAGCTGTGCTCGACTGTTACATGCTGGTACTCATTTAGTCGGTCTTAGTGTATCTGTCCTCTTGATCCTATTAAATCGGACCTATGGACCTTAGTTATATTGATTCGAATATATATTAAATATCTCCACAAAAAGTTCGCTTAGTAAGTGATTAAATTTAAAAGCGAAGAATTTGTAATTTAAAATAATAAAACAGCTGTCGCCAACTGTTACAATCTATAAATTTCGGCTTTCCTATATCGGCCTCACGGGCCTTGGTAAATCTGTCCTCACGGCCATTTTAGATCGTTGATCGGCCCCTAAAGCCTTGATTAACCCTTTATAGGACACTTATGGTTGATTTACGTCTTACTAAAAACTTAAACCTAATGAAGTATGTTCTTTTTAAAATGATAAATCAATTGCATATGAAAAAACTGAGTGGAAAACTGATCTACCCGATACTCTTGTGAAATAAGATTTATTATTAATACTTAATATTAAAAAATAAGAACCTCAATTCTGGTGGTATATTTGAGTACCACTTCGTTCTAGGTGCCCTATGAAGGTTAATTATGATCTCAGATGAACTATATTACGTATCCATAATACAAATTAAAATGAATATTCATTAATCTTGGCGCTAAATCAATTATCCATAAAAATAATAAAAACGACAGTCGTTATTAAGGATACAACTGAATTATTTTCGTAATGTAAATAATAGTTAAATTTAAGGGAATTTATAAATATGTTCTCTAAGTCATTGAAATTTAGTCGTTGTGAATTTAAAGGGATTGGAGAATATTTTTATGGCTTTTAAGAAATAGTAATTTAGAGGTAAATGTTTTTGTGATAATACTGAAAAATTATATTCTCACGGCTCATTAAAAAAAACAGTTTATAGGTAAATGTTATTGTGATAATAATAGTTGAAACAATATAATCTCATGGATGATTTTTAAAAAACCCAGGTAAATATTAATACAAATAAGGAAATACAATTACTATTCCGTGAGAATATTACATTTCAAGAGACGACAATAACCCTAATTTAGCGTTGATACCACGAAAATAAGGTTCAAATTTCTGTGCCGCTATTGCCGTATAAGGGCCAGACGCAATTAATCCACTTGAGAATATTAATATTAAAGATAACAGATTGGTTTTGAAAAAAATTAATGGAAAATAAAATCAGGAATAGTCAATACCACAAAGAAGGTGATACTTTATAGAAGCGTTAATTTGTCAGGATTTCTTTCACCTGACTATTATGATTATAGAATTGAATAATATTTTATATCGCTTTTAAAACTCTGCACTGCGTGGTGGTATCTAATGGTTGCACGTGATACAACACAGGAAAAATTATGTTTTTTTTGTTTGTAATCGTTTAAATGTCACTGGATCCTTACCATAGCTAATAACGGCTTGATGCAGCTGGACAGCGAAGGAGGTGAAAAGGCAAGCCAAGGCCAGCAGGAGACCGCCCAGGACCGCAGTAAGGCGGGTGGACTTCCTTCTGCAGATGGCTACCACCAGTGGAGCCACTGATAACGAAACTCCAACACTCAGACCTCCCATGCAGGCTGGATAAAAAAACAGTCAACTTTAGTCAAATTGCCAGTTAAATTAATTACTCACAATGCTAATTATTTTGTGTCAATATACAAGACCGACAGAGAGGGCGGTGTCAAAACGGTATAAAAGGAAAATACAAGAGAAATCGTTGTATTTTCCGCGCCGACAACCTTCGATCTAATATGTTACTTTTAACTTCTAAATTGTAAATTCATTGAAAAATAAATATCATGTTAGTTATTCTAATTCTAATTAAACGTAATTGTAAAATTAATCAATGTAATTAAATAATATGAAGACGAGATAGATGATCGAACATCGAATCATATCGCGATAATACTATATTGTTTAATTAAAAACATCAAAATCAAATCATAATAATAATTCCGAACCACATCTAAATTGACAAAGAACTGAAGTTTAAAAAAAATATAATATTAACCAATGTGTGGACTGTGGACATTTACATAAAAAACAGTTATATGCGAGTCATAATTTTTTTATATATTTTAATTCCATATCCGCTCCTTAGATGGAGCAAACGACATCAATAAACAATATCTATGATTTTTAATTGGCTGCCAACTCTTGTGAATCCTTTCGAGTCAGTAGTTCAGACATCAAATGCTGATTATTTATTTATTTAAATGTACAATACAGCACTACTGCCAATTATAATGTACATTAATTATATAACTAGGTAATTAAAAAAACATGTGAAAAAAGGCGAAATAGACAAGTGAAACTGTAAGCAGATAATGTCCGGGAGTTAACAAAGGCGTACCCAAAAGAAACCGAACTAATATTGTGGTTGGCGGAGTTTTGGTAATACTGGGTTCTGCTGATAGGATTATGTAGAGCTACCTTTTATCAGTCAGAATTCTGAGTGTTATTGCTAAAAAAGGTTAAGAAAAAACTAAATCCAAATTTATAAAAACGAATGTATGTATGTTTGTCCTTTAGAGACTCAATAGCTACTGGACAAATTTACATGCGATTTTTGCAAAATTATCTAACTTACGTGAAATAGGTTTGTAAATAATAATATCTTCAATATGTTCATCAGAAAAAAAGTTGGGACCGAATATGTGTTTTTCATCGAACTTCCAGGGTTGCATTCGACTAAAATGCATACATGGGAAAATTCGGAGGATGTTGTTTTTTGGTATGTTAAAAAAGTTAGCATTTACTAACAACAATTATTTTTAATGGATACTGAATTGATTAATTTCCTTACAATTTCTTAATTTCTACATATTTTTAATGGATTTTTGTAATGCTTAAATAATGTTTACTGTCATTTGAAACATTTTTGAAAAACGGATTTATACACAAAATGCATCACTGTAGCGCAGAGTTTAACATTTGCAAAAAGAATTCTATATTTGGGAATAATTATTTCATGTTTTGGAATTTAACCGTTAACAAGTACCTACCTAGTACCTAAGTACCTAATTAAAATCAGTATTTGAATATTAATACTTTTTAGTTTTGGAATTCAATCATAAAAAAGTACCTGCTTATCAATGAAAAGTCTTTTTCCTTTTATCCAGGCAGTTTTTGCACGCTTTACAATCAGGCATTTCTCTTTTCATATATTTTGGCATAGAATTAAATGTCAAGATCACATCAAAACACGCCTTACGGTTAAAGAATGACTAAATTCGCGTAGAGCATGAGATGAGTGGAGTAATTCTAGAAGGCTCAGGGTAAAACGTGGTTGGACTTTTCTTCATTAATACGTATTCCCGTATTTTCTTCCTGTATTACGGCATTAGAGCAGTGTTTTTTGCACAATCATGATTTGAGCACAACTAGGACTCTCAGTCGATAGATGAGAAGATAAAACGAAAAATTTACCCTTATTACGAATTTATAAATAGCTCAAAAAAGACCAAAATAAATAACGCATGTCCTTATTTACGAAAAAACGTTTGTTCAACCAGATAATAGCAGGCAAGCCAACGTTCGGGCAGGACAACGTCTATTGGGTCCGCTAGTCTGTTATAAAAACGCAATGCTTTTCGATTTTCTTAATTTAAAAAAAAACGGTTTCACATCAATATTACGATTTTTCTTTACTGTTTTATGTATGTATGAAAAATGTGTGATATTATTTTTTTAAATCAATATTGATGAACATTTTTTTAATTACATAAATTACCTGTGACGTGAACGTAATACTTGTTCGGTGTAGTGTAATATTGACTTGATGAAAATAATATCTACTAAATTGTGTAGCAATTACAAATTAATGAATTGATTTTAAACGTTCTGCTGGGTAAATGAAGTTAAATATTTTCATGATGGTATGTTACAAACGAAATATACTTTATTATTTTAATTGAATCTTAATATCTGTAGTCATTAACAATAAAATAAAATCGAACACTTTTCTCAGTATGAACAAAATTGAAAGCTATAAAAAGAGCTAAGGTTAGGAGAAATATTTATATTGAATAACAAGTGATAGTAAACGATTCGTTTAACACATAGTTAAATATTTCCAAAATGGTGAATTTGGATGGCCGCGCCGTCGAAAATCTAACGTAGCCGCCATTTTTTATTCGGTTGTTAAACCAAAATACAACATAGAGTGCGGCGCCTAAAATATTTATTTAGTATTTTATGTATTTTAAAAAAACCTTACTTAAGCAGCCATCAAAACTTTTATTATTATTGAAATGAATATTTTTTGACAAAATAATAGTCGCCATAAAAAGAGAGTGATTTCTTAGACAGGACATAAAACTTTGGTATCGCGTCCTAATAAAATAAATCGCAAATGGGTGCCTTATCTCACATCACAAAACAGACAAAAATAATAAAGTAATATTGAAGTCTTTTCCGAACGACTGATACTAAATTGAAAACCTTATTTATGGATGTATTTATACACATGTTCTACCCCCTCAATTTATGTACCATTTCTAGACATTCTTCATTTACATTATTAAAGAAGTTTTCCGATATCGCGCCAAGAAAAGCAATTTCGCATGAAATCGAAAAAGTTGTTTTTTATAACTTCTTTCTTAATATGCAAAGCCGGCCTAATAACGTTTTAAGTAATAATAAACCACTAAAACAATTTTCTGTCATTTTCTGTCAGCGTTTTCTTGTTTAATGTAGACATAAGAAAATAATATTGTGTACTTAATTTGTATGTAAAACTCTTAATAAATTAAGCTCGCGGATTACACCCAAGCTGGGCAAAATGTGTAACTTTTAATGTTTATACAAGGTTACTTCTTTATTCGGAGACTCGTGATATTTTTAATCAAAACCCTACAAGTACCGAATCTGCTGACTCGTAAATCCCAAAACATAAACTTTTTTACTTTCCAAGATTATTTAACAGGTTAAAGTATTTTTCAGTAAAAAAACCGATCGAAAATATTGCTTTTGGGTTTTGTGCGCGTACTAATAAAAATTAGGAATAAAAGTAATCAGATGGAAGAGTTGAGGAAATGTGGATGTATAAAAATAAGCATAGTGGCTAATGTTATACAGAGTGTAAAGTGGTCACATAAACCATTCGATTACAGGTCATAGGCCGCGTAAATACTTCCATATTCCCCCTTTAAAAATATTTTCCCTCGGTCGCAACATATTTCAATCATTAATACTTCGAAGAAATTGATATCAAATTACCACCCTTGTAAGAAAAAAATACTTGATTTATTGTGTCCACTTGTAGTATTTAGTTAAAATGATAAAAATAAAATAGGAATAAATTCATTAGTTACGTAAACCTTAACGAAGAAGCTTATTTGCTTTGAAATCGGTCGGTGGAGAAAAAAAAGTTGGTGGTTAAAAACAAAGTTGTTTTATTTATTTTATTAATAAATAATGTATTTGTGGTCTTACGTTTATCCAACTTTATATGAAATTTTAGTAAATTCGACGCAGTGTCACGCATCGTGTCCATAAGAATGTTTTAATGATAAAATACATCACTAAGTCTTCTTTTTTTTTGAGAATATAGAACGTCAATATCGATTAAAAAATGTGTATATATGTTTTTTATTGTTTCAATTATCCAACGAATTAAACACAAATACCGCTACAGTTTTAAAAAAATGTATATATATTACATTTAAAAATTTATTTGTTCACAATATTTTGAGTTTGTCCAAATTTTTGTAGACAAGGACTGGATTCAACTCCTTGGGGAGCTGTTTAAATTAACATATTACAACAGAGATGAAGATATGTAAAGTGGCCACTTAAACCAGCCATTGACAGGTCATAAGCCCTGTAGATGCCTTGACTTCTATATTACCTTCTTTAAAATGTTCTTCATCTCTGTTGTAATATGTTAATGTTAACAGTTCCCCAGGGAGTTGAATCCAGTCCTTGTCTACAAAAATTCGGACAAACTCAAAATATTGTTGATAAATCCACCTGGTCCATGAAGAAGTATAGAAATTGAAAAAATAAAAATTTCAGGCGTTGCCTAGTATGTAGGTGAAATAATTCAATTAGATGAATCTCACCCGCATAAATAAAGGTTTCAGCTCTTTAACTTCACAAACATCAACAGATGAAAGAATTGAAGTAATATAGATGTTCTAATATGGGCAGAATGGTGAATGTTACACAGTGTGTAAAGTGACCACTTAAACCAGCCAATGACAGGTCATAAGCCCTGTAGATGCCTTGACTTCTATATTACCTTCTTTAAAATGTTCTTCATCTCTGTTGTAATATGTTAATTTATTTGTTATTTAATCTGTGGATGTAGCAACCCCACTGACCCCACCCCATAAGCACGTTCCGGAGTGCCAGTGTTTTTTTTATTACATTACTTTACTTTGAAATCAATTACAATTATAATTTAATGTACAATTTTTAAAAGAAATAAGAAAATGCAAATAAAAAGAAAAGATAAAAAAATGAAAAGACTTTCAGAAAAACACAAATTATACTCTTGACATATAAAATATATTCCGCAGCTTCCTTTCTAAACCATTTAGCTATTCATTTGTGAACTAGAGTTTTTTTATTAAAAAAATATATTTACTAACGGCCGTAGCCAATTTATACGAATTGTAAAACATAGTTAAAATTTAAAAAATATAAGATACATACATATTAAATTTATAAATCTTACATACATTGTTATTTATTTTGCTCTCCGGTATCTTCATACTTAAAAAAAAAAGTATATGTGCCAGAAAATTGTAGTGTCTTTGTCCGTAATTTGTTTTTGTCTTTGGTAGTAGAAGAACTCTTTTTTGTCTTTGTCTAGAGTAATATATTTGTTATCTATCATTATGTCTGTCAGGTTTCTCGTGGAAGTGTCGTAGAACAATTTAAACGTATATTTGTCTCATGTTTAGTACTGGAAATTCTGTCGGAATAGCATTTCCTTGTTTTTATTTATTTATTTATGTATACAAAAATACACAAGGAGTCCTGTGTTGAGTTGGGATACAACATAATGCAGAATGGAAGCACGCATATTATTCAAGAACAGGAATAACAAAAATTATTACAAAAACAAAAAAAAAATAAAAATGTCTGCCTTAAAACAGGTTGTACCTAGTTAGGCAGACTGGACATGATCCAGAGAAATCTATTATCTAAATGTGTATGTAGTAGATAAAGTAATTGTTATTTTGTTAATAGACTATGATTATTATTATTATTATTATTAAACATATAAATTTAACAAACATCTGGACAAAACGCTTAATAGTACTATGTCGTCTCGAAAGGGAAGGTAAATAATGCATTTAAATACAATACTTATTTATGTTTTTGAACTCCTAGAAAGACAAAATTAGCCCAAAACATAATTTACATCCAGCGAGATATATTATGTTTTATATAATTATGTTTTTGTCTTTATATATTTTGGAAATCAACCATCAAACAGAACATACTTCTTTTGTTCTTTCTACGCCCTTTCTAGGCCCTACGGCATAGAATGCTCTCCCAGCAGAGGTGCGAATCTGTGAGAGTGAAGTGATGTTTCGGAAAAAACTTTGAGCCCACTCGTTCTCTAAATCATTTGAATAAATCCGTTGCGTGTGATAACAAAGTAAATTGTTTTTGCTTAAATTACACATTGAAAAAGTTAAAATTAAATTTATTTCTTTACGTAATCACTTTGTAAAGCGCCCTTGAATATTACGAAAATGGCGCGATATAAATTATCCATAATAATAATAATACTAAAAACTTATTGATAACATTTCCAGACTAGCTGGTGTGAAATATATTATTTACACTGACGTGTAAATGAAGAAAAGGTCTTGAAATCAAACAACATTTTCCTTGCAGGCGTGAGTAATACGTAATACACAATATTCAACTTTATATTCACAGTATTCTGCACTAAAGAAAAATAATTATGCACCGTTGCTTCTTAACAATGATAGACGTAATACTCTGGAGTTTAATGCAAGAGAGCTCATGGCGTTTGTATTACTAGAAGTATCTTCCGCTATCATGAAATTGTTTAAAGCATGGAAAATATTTCATAATACTAGGTGTCTCGAAAGAAAGATATGGCGATATAATTATAAGAGAGACGCCCATCAAAAAACCTTTATTAATTATGAAAATATACATTTAAGGAATTTTTAAAAAAAAAAATAATGTCACCTAAATGCAATCTTTCTCTCTCGTTGCACTTATCTAAACGAACAGTGAATTTCCTCAGGACGGCTCGGCACGTAGTCTTTGTAATGTCTGCCATTTCATTCGGAATATTATCGTTCAACTGCACCTGAGAACTTGGTTTATTCACGTAAACTTTCGATTTTAGATATCCCCAAAAGAAAAAGTCCACAGAGGTCAAATCAAGACTGCGTGGATGCCAATAATTTATGGCACCTCTCCTGATGAACAAAAAAATACGAATTTGTGGCGGATGTGTGTGACTGCTCCGTCCTGCTGAAACCGCGAAACCATGCTCTCTTTGATTATAATCAGTAAGTTTTGCAGTTCAGGTACCAAAAAAATGTTCAAAATTTCCACATAACGTTTTGAATTGACGCTTACAAATGGAAAGGTCCAAAGTAGCACAAATAGACCGATTTGTACATTCCACGTTTTTGTCACTTCGTGATGACCCCCACCCCACCCCGGTTGGCCGGACTTAGGTTTATCTATTATTGAAGTGTTTTCTTCAAATTTTTTTAATCCATTTCCTGATGACATGGCGCATCTTCAATGTTACGCAAACCACGATGACTGCAGAATTTTCTCTGCGCCACAGTCTTTTTTTTTGTAAAACTCTCGCACACAGAACGCAAGGTCTAGTCAACGAACGAAATGTTACATAATGACTAAGTTCCTAAAGACGGGACGGGACTATCGATTGACATTTGTTACGTTCCCCTTCGAGCTGCTGCATTAAAGCAGAGATCCAATGAAAAAAAACTTTCTTTTGGACCACTGTACATGTACACCGGAGACCGGAACCTCTTTTTACATAGTGGTTTCACGCTAATACTCCGTATAAAAAAAACGTGTAAAAAAAGTATACTAAAAAACGAACAATGGTGGGGATACGTGGATAAGTTACCTTGTATAAAAATCACTTCGGGATCTAAAACCGGTCGGCAGATTAAATATATGTAGTGATTTTACGCAGATAATATTTGTTTATATTATTTAACACGGAAAACCATAAAATTAATCATCATCATCATTCCGTTTCCGCACCTAATGGTGCATAGGGCACTGGATTGATACACTAATCGCAGCATATCTCGATCAATTTTGTTACATGAAGGTAAGGTAATCAGTCTTACGCTTCAGGTACCAGTTCAGGGATTATGAAATATTCTAGTGTTAAAACACTCTTTCAAATAAATATTTCATGTCAACCATGTCAGGAATCGAACTCGAGACCTCTTTCATGGTAGGTAGGTGCGCTGATCATTACACCACGCGGCCGATAATAAAGTTAGTGATTTAAATATTAATTTAAAAAATGATATAATGTAAAGCGAGATTAACCATGCATATTATGTGCGTGTTCAGAATTAATAAATCAATTACTCGACCGCCATTCAAATTCAGAAGAGTTTCGAATTATACAAAAAACCTGCTTAAGCAAAGCTAACACTCTTTCTAAAATTACTTGACCCGAAAAGACGCTATTTATCATAATTTAAACAAAATAACATAAATTTTTCCAACAGCCTCACGAAATATCGTTTGTCCTGAACCCCGAGACGATATAATTTATTATTCATAAATTATGTTGGAGATGAAAGGACAATTTTTCAATGATGGGTAAGAAAATAATATTTAGTCGAAAATTTGCCGGGTCAGTGTTTGGGACCCGAGAACTGAGATTTATGTGCAACCCGAGAAATATAATCAGGTGTAGAGAAGTTTTTCTGCATATAACGGGAGGTCGACAGGAAGATTGGAATATTGAATATAAGTTCCACGTAAGAAAACAGTATGGAGAAGCGCTGAGCAAAAAATAAAGGCAAAAATACGTGAATATTATTTGATCAAACTTCCAACATCTGTTTAAAATATATGAATGTTGAAATAAAAACATGGTGGTTAAAATAGAAGAATATATTTCGAAGACGTGATATTTTTACCTGGGTACGTATTCTGATGGGATGTTTAAATTTATATTCAATTTTCTCTGTTAAGTAAAATCAAATTTAAGGTTACCGACGAAGATACATGGAATTTTCATACAAATATACATACTTTCGTACATAAATATCGATATTAGTTTATACCGCCTCAGTATAATATAACGATGAAGATATCCGTTCATAATCGCGGCTATGACGCTATTAGATTTTTAATAAATTTTCAACAAATATTTTGCGTATGTGCAAATCTTGAAAATTATAAAATTTAAATAGTTCAATTTAGTTTTTGTTTATTTTAATACACAATTAAAAAGTCTCAAGTATGAAAAAAATATATATAAATAATTCAAAGCAATAACTAATAACAGACAAAGAAAACGTTTAGGGAGTCCACGGAGAAAAAACAAAAAATAATATAGATATTGGAAATCTAGGTTTTAAGAGAACATTTTAACAGAAGACGAGGGTGAGATTAATCATAATAAATAATAATAAATAATTAAAAGAAAATACTTTTACCAAGTTTTCAATTTTTTTTTTTTAAAATAAATATTTGCGTTCTTATAATTTACCCAAATATTTAATTTTGAGGGCCATTCTCAACGAGTTGTAAATAACTCACTATTAGAAAATGGAATCAAGTTGGGGTAGAGTGGGATTCGAACGACGGACCTTTGGTCCGTGAGTCCGAGAAACTAGCCACGGGACCACAACCTGATTCGTATTGTATTGTATATTCCTTCTTAAAAACGTTATCAGTAAGTTTTGTAATACCTTTCAATGTTGATAAAGAAGAAAATAAATACACTTCTTTATATACATACCATAAAGAATGAAAAAATAAGAACAAAACAAGATAACAAACATTCGAATAAAATTAATAAATATTATTGTATACGAAATGCCAAATAACTGTTTATTTTGGTACTGTACAAATTATTATAAAAGACGTAATAATTATTATTCCCTAAATCTGGTCTGAATATAATATGGATTAGGTGTTGAATTTCTGTTGACTGAGATAGAGTAAGTTGATATTTGAGTTATTATATTCTACGCAATCAGAGACGAGGGAAACCTTATAAATAAAATAATTAGCTAAGATGGAATACTGTTTGTTCGACTTGTGCACACAGACTTGTGATTTTGTGTGTCCATCCATATGTTAAGTAAGTTAGTTTTCTTCCCTTCGTGGCTCTGTATTGTGTCCTGTTAGGACACGAGTAAATATAGTAAATACCCTGATTCTTGATTTTATACAAACAGTCGACTGATAGAGAGAGATTCTAGAACATCGCAAATATTTCCCGGTCTACTTAAACCCGTATATTCATCAAATAAACTGTACCGTAAGAAGCATATAAATTCATAAAAGAAAACTTCTATATTTAGAGGTAAGAAAATTAAAAAAAAAAAATAGTTTTGTTGTTTATCAATAATAGTTCTTCTGTTGTAATGATGTATTTTTTCAGGATAGAAAGTAGCTCTTATCGATTGCCGGTCTTTCAACTATCGCTATGAAAAAAACACGCCGATCCGTTTTGTCTATGGCGACGAAGCATCGTTATTCTGTTTACAAATCCAAAATTCTACTGCAAATCCAAAACAAAAAACCAAACCATAGTAGGGCCAATTTAATAGGTCACATTTGACACTTCATCAAAATTCAACAACATAACCTTTTAAGGGCGGTAATAAAATATTATTTATTTTTTCGACTTTAGAACTGCACAATTGCTTAACTTTTTTCAATTGCGATTACATATTTATTGTAATAACGACAAAAGAAGGTAATTTTACGATTTACTTTCACTAATAAACCATTCTAAACATAATAAACGTTTTCTGTTCTAAACGTCGTTACAATGTTGCATCAGTGAACTCTTTTTCTTTTTAAACACTAGGGATGTTACCCAGAAAAATCGAATGTTGATAATTTTGTTAAATTATGTACTTATCTTATTTTGTTTCTTAAATTTACGATAGAGAGTAATAATGGGACAGAGATTTGACTTATGGTTTTAAAAATAAAATTACAGTACCTATAAGTACTTTTTCATAGTAACTGAATTCAATTCACATATATTATGTTTAAAGTCCGAATCGATTCATTAACATTAATCGATGTTTTTAAGCAGGTCACCTCACTATGAAGCTAAAACCGACAAATGTCAAATGTGACCTATTAAATTGGCTCTACTATAACAATAGATAAAGTAATTCAATTATAGATATTTAATGAATTAACTTCAAATTGTTTCTTTTTGACATCTCACCTTACCGCCTACTTATTTTCAAATAATATTGCTCATTATTGATATATGATGTTATAAATTTTTTCATATTGCTTTTTTTTAATTCGGGATGAAAAATAAGCATCTTTATTTACTTCTCATCTCTCAGGCTATCCCTATGCAAAAAAAATATATCTATCAGTTGCTTCGTTGAGACGTGAAAGAAACACAAATAAACAAACGAACACACTTTTGCATTTATAATATAAGTATGGATAAGCTTTATGACACTATAATATTCATGTGGAATCAACACTGGCTTCTTTTCCCCTTTATCAAGAATGCTCTAACTTTACAATGACATTAAAATACAACTCGGTTAATGTGTTTTTAAAGCCAAATAATATATAAGCGCTATACAAAAACACTTTGTTTAGTTTTAGACGATGAAATATGTTAGCAATGTCTCGTCATTTTGAAACATGTTTTATTTAATACTTTATATACGTATACAACTTACATACATATAAGTGCGAGATTTTTCCTAGCTACCCAAACCGTTCAGTTTGAGAAAATTACAAGTACATGGACATATTGAATTTTACGATTTTATAGAAAATTAAAAACAAAGATAAATAAAATAAAAAATACAAAAATAAAATGCTACACTATGAAGAGAGGAGAGGGGATGGGAAAGAAAAAAGAAGGATAAAGGAACCACTTAAATATTTGGATGGTGACATTTCAATCTTGACTAAAATGTAAATAAAGAAGGAGCATCTCTAACATTAGTGGGTAGATTATACCACAATCAAGCAGCTATTACTGTGAAAGAGGACGCGAGAAAATTAGAGCGATGAAAGGGTATTAAAAGGGTTCTTTCGTAACTAGAACGAAGAGATAGTCCGTGTTGTGATAGAGGCTGGAAGAGCTCTCTCAGATAAAAAGGCGAAGTGGGATTATTGAAAATATTGGAACAAAGAGATAGAATGTGAATGTTTCTTCTATGCCTGATACTGAGCCAGTGAAGTTGCGTGTGATATTCGGTGATGTGGTCGAACTTGCGAAGATCAAAGACTCAAGATCAATTTGTACCTCCCAAATAAAACTGTTTTATATTTTCCGTGCTTATTTTTTACTCTTTTAATTAATTAATTTATTTTAAAGAAACAAACAGCCGACACTGATATAAAAACATTAAAAAAAAAAAACAGTTTTAAGACAGACCAGCAAAGTTTCTAAATAAAAACCATTCATATTATTAAATTGTGTTACAACAAAAGGATGTGTTTATATGTATTTGTATGAGAGTAAGAGTAGATGTGTGTTTGTGTATTAGTGTGGGAGTAAGTGTTCCGGAGTGTGCATCATTAAATAGTAAGTGGGGTCGTATCGCAGTCAGAAATAATGAGTCTTAATTTATTTTTAAATAAATTAAGGGGTATGTAAAATATATCAATAGATGAAAAAAAAGCATTATAGTTAGAGCAAGATCGATAGAGGAAAGAGTGTTGTGCATAGTACTGCAGACTTGCAGATGGAATAAATACTTATTTCTTGTTACGCGAAAGGGGACATTAAGATTAATTTTGGATAGTAGGTTAAAAGAGTCTACTTTATTTATTTAATAATTTATGTAAATAGCATAATTCAGATACAGTGCGTCTATTTTCAAGGGTAAAAAATCCATTGGCTGTAAGTACAAAGCGTTTTATTGTTTTTATAATCTTGGTATTAAAAAAAAATTCGTTAAACATTTTCAATCCTTTCTATGTTTGTTATGTATTGTGAACTCCACACAACGGATGCAAACTCTAAATTACTGCGTACAAAAGTGTTGTATAAAGTTTTCAATGTATTTGGTTTTTTATAAAGTTTTGGTATAAAGTTTTTAATTAACCTAAATGCAATAAGTACAATACATAAGTGTTTAAAAATGAACGCGTGTAAAATAAATAATAATAATAAACCAGAGAAGGCAACGGGAAATCATTCTGGTCATAATTTCCCAGGAACCGAGGCTAGTATATTAGTAAGCAGTCGAATATATGTAAGAGTAGCGCAGGAAATAAATGTTTTCGCTGCAGAGATCGCCAACGTCGCGTCAGGGGGACCCGACGAGGCAACGGAAGAATAAGAAAAAGAATACGAGAATAACGCAAATAAATACGTAGTTTGGAATGGATTGAAACGTCGTAATTGTTTCCCTTATTTTATCTACTCATGTACACTATTCTGTTGTTTTTTGACCTCAAACTCACGTTTACAAGTAGCACTTAATAATCGCAATAAAACGAAACGGGTCATTTATATTTTATTTAATGAAACAACAAATAAATATTGTTTTATATGAGTTCGGGAGAAGAGACGGCGGATAGGCTACGGGCGTGATATATGGTGAAGAGTAATCTGTTCTTAATGCCGATGGTACACACTACCGTAGCCTACAGTTCGCGGAACTTGGACAAGTGCCAAGTTAAAGAAAGCTGAGAGGAAAAACGATATGAAAAATATTTTCCACACTCTTTTGTTTCAGCAAATTGGTATGACAGACGACGCGATGATATCTCTCTTCTATTATAGAATACACACTTAAATAATCGCGATGCTAACTTGTATTTCTCGTAACATTTTAAGCGAGCCGTTATTTATTAGGGCAAAACGACGCACGAAGAATTCTTTAAATATTTTGTGAAAATTTAGGACTCATCGAGAACAAATTTATGAACACTTAAGATACCGCGGGGCGGTCGCCTCCACGTGTTAAAGAACTTTAAATGTCTAGGATGTTTATTGAACATAAACGATAGATTATTATGTTTATTTCTGAAAAAACAGGTCAGCTATACTGAGGAGATTTTGTCATTTTAGTAGTATTTTTACATATACCTACACAAAATTACTAATAGGATAGAGTTATTAATTTTTTTGTGAGGCGCATCCAAGCGTAGAAAATATTGAAATAAAGAGACAGCAAATCAAGATAACCTAATTCTTGGATTATAGAAACATTAATTCTATAGGCTGTCCATGCCTGCACCCCTAGAGTCACCCATACGGAGAAAAACCATTCTATGATTATTGATCACGAACTTAGCTACAGATTCAATACAACGGACCGTAGGCACTTGTGTTGAGAATTGCGAGTGCTAACCGAAACTGTCAATTACTCGTTTGTTGCTGAATAACCAAACCGAAAATTCGGAACGCTTTTGTTCTTTGCCATGGGCATCTCTAGAGAATTGTTACTCTGAGCCTGCACCACATTGTAAACGCGTTTAACTTTCTTTGTTTTCTTCCTCTCAAGAGTCTATCTTTCTGTGGCGTAAAATAATAAAGCGAAAATTAGGGTATTCGCTATTTTTGTTTTTGTTGACTAAGTGATACTTCTTTGCGCCAAATTTTTTTCAACTTCACCGCAAAGCAAGTTTCGAGCGCGTTTCAAATAAACAAACAAACCACCGCGCCGTTTTCCCGAAGGGGTAGATAGGGAAGACAGAAAGCCAAATCACTCCGACTTTGAATACAAACCTCTTTTCGTCTGCATTCATATATTTACACATGCACGCGCGCCGATTAGTCAATCCTCAAGTAAACGTTGAATTTGGTCATGCCATGTATTTCTCGGTCTTACTCGTTTACATCAACATACGCATCCTAAATCCTTTTCGTCGTTCTTTCGCTGTCAATTCACTCTACATGTCCAAACCAACGGAGCATACTTTTCTTGATTTTGTCGATAATGCTAGTCTCAGCCTTACATAATGCACGGATCACAATATTTGTGCACCTATAATACATCGTTTTACAAAATATTTGCCCGAGAGTCATCATAATTCCATATTTAAGGGTCAGCACCAGAACTCCATTGTGAACCACCTAATTTACCATATACTTTTTATGTAACTGGTAAATTCCTATATATATTATTTTATTTATTTATTTTTTTATTTTATTTGGAGTTTTTACAGCTATTACATAAACAAAATAATTAGAAAAATCTTAACAATACTAAAGCCAATTAAAAAAATCCACTGTAAATATAATGACACATAATATATAAGAAAAGAAGTTTAGTAATTGTATTTGTGTGACGTTTGTATTCATGTGTATGTGAATGTGCGTGTGGGAATGAATGAGGGAGAGGGTGCGTGTGTATGGGTGCGTAAGTATGAAAAAAAATATGCGCTTAAAACTTGTAATTGTATTAAAAATGGTACAATTAAGAGCATAGTAAAAAGTTAGAAACCTTTTTGTTAAAATTCAAATGACGAAATGATGTAAATTGTTTTTTTTTTTTTTAAGTATGTCAAATTTCAAAACCGTATTCAGAAAAAAAAAAGAATTTTATTTTTTAAATTTAACTGATACACATCGAATGAATAATGTGCGACGAGTCCTATACAATACGAGTACGGTAGGTAGGTAACCATCCATATACCCTAACCATAACCATATACCCTCCTTCTCAATTAGCTTTCAAAATGACAGTCGCGGTCTTTCTAGTTTTGAGGCCATTTAATGTTATAAATGCATTGCCTGTAGATATTCGATTTGGTTGTACCAATCTTCAAGATAAACTGAGATAGACCAATATTCTATTTACGTTGGTACTTAATTAACATAATTTAAACTTCCGAGTATCTTGGTTGCACCCAATTGAATCAAATAGTCCTGCTAACTTGCGCATGAATAATTATGTGTGTATCATTAAATAATTATTCTACAGTTGATAACATGCTAACATTTTTGTGCTGTATAATTATTTTCGTTTGGATAGTTCAATACACGATGTCACATAACTTGTTAGACTATTGATTGATTAATTTATTTCATAAAAATATTGTAAATTATTTAAGTAAAAAGAGAATATTTGTAAAAAAATGTGATTTTGAATGATGGTTATTTAACTTTTTTGTATATGAAATTTCATCGGCGTCGTGGTGCAGTGGTCAGCGCGTTTGCCTACCATGCGAAAGGTCTCTGGTTCGATTCCCGACATGGTTGATATGAAATATTTATTTGAAAGAGTGTTTGCACATCAGAATATTTCACCGTCCCTGGACTGGTACCTGAAGCGTCAGACTAATCATCTTACCTTCATGTAGTAAAAAATTGTCAAGATACACTGTGATTGGTATACCAATGCAGTGCCCTATGCACCATTAGGTGCGGAAAGGGAATGTTGTTGTTGTTGTTTGTATATACATCCCTGTCGTTTGTCTCATCTTTGTTGCAATCAATTTCTTTTCACGTTCCCAACCATATCACCAGAAGTCAAAATCTGCTATTTCTTAAATCTTCCAAATGTCAAGTTTTATTTTTATGCCCCAATGTCCAGAAAGTGTAGATTAGTCAATTCGTCACACAACTTGAAATTCTTTGGGATAGATTTGACAGGTTTTCGTAGATCTCTTAGCCACTAAAACAGTGTGTGTTTATCGTGTTTATGAATATATTATTTACGATTATTTTATTGCCCTTATTTTTCTTTGCTACTCCTACTTTTGACATGCTCATTTTCAAGTATTTGTTGGATTTGGTCATGCCATGTCTTTCTCGGTCTTCCTCTATTTCTGCATCCATCAACATTCGTATTGCAAATATTCTTAGCCGTTCTCTCGCTGTCCATTCGTTCTACATGCCCAAACCAGCGCAGAGCTCCCTTCTTGATTTTGTCGATAATGCTATTCCCCGCAAATACTC
Organism: Micrasema longulum; assembly: GCF_059751315.1. Taxonomy (NCBI): domain Eukaryota; kingdom Metazoa; phylum Arthropoda; class Insecta; order Trichoptera; family Brachycentridae; genus Micrasema; species Micrasema longulum. Next base: position 21,950 of record NW_028277388.1, on the reverse strand, counting down.
TTTTTTGAGTTTATTATTATTATTATTATTATATTATTATTAACAAGATTTACAATATTTTGAGCTCGTCCAAAACACTAATCCTGTAATTTAACCCTATTCTAAAATATTTTATTTATTAATTAGTTTTTTTATCTGCAGCTGAAGCATGTAGAATTCATGTGAATACTTACAACAACCCGCTTTGTCGGAAACAACATACAGATATTGGTTTAGACGCTTCAAAAATAATGATTTTAATTTTTTTAAATTAAATTTTTAATTGAAGACGAAGAACGCCCTGGCGCACCGGAAAAGTGTGAAGACAAAGAATTGGAAACATTACTTGATAAAGATCCATGTCAGATGCAAAATAAACGTTGAGGATCATTAGGAGTTGATCACATGACAGTTGATAAACATTTAAAAGCATTTGGAAGGGAAGCATTCAAAAGGAATGAAATTTTTTGTGGTTATTGTGAAACAGCCAGAACATGTTTAAGTCTCCAACATAAACACAATATTAGGATTTAAAATATTTGTATTGATGTTTGTATCAACTGGTATTTGTTTATCATCGTGTACATATACATAATGATAGTAAAAAACCAAGAGAGTTAGCCATAATACCATGTTATTATTATTTATAAGCCATTATGTTCAAATTGTTGTTTGATTTTGGGCGCAATCTATAATTAAGAGTAACTACTGATCAAATCTCGTAACAAGATAGGTTTAAAAATATTTTGTGTATTGTTATAATACTGAAGAGACCACAAATATGTTTTGTTAGTGGTCAACAAAAAGCACTTTGGTTGCAGGCTATAAGATAAATAATCAAGCTAATTCATCTTATAATTGTATTCAAATAATATGGGGCCCAATTACAGGCTTATTTTATATGTTTATAAATACCCCCTAGAACCATTTTTAATCAGATTACGAAAAGACATTACAAAAAACATTTAAGTATCGGAACAGTACTTAACAATCGCTTAAAAAATAATAAAGATAATCAAACAATTTTTAGAATATAAATCATATGCATATCAAATAAAGCAACTCTCCTGTCGTAATCACTTATATACATTTTTTAATTTGTTGGATGGTTAAGAGTCTAACTACACTAAAGAAAATTTTGTTTAAAGAGTTAAATAATTACTGTTTCCGTCAAAATGTCACGCATGAAAAAATAATAGTCTGTTTTGGCGAAATCGTAACAATAATTAATTCAACTTTAAACTTTACCGTTGCACGAGTTATTTTATATTCCCTTTTTTGTACTATTACTACGCCACATACATCTATCCTGGCATACATTATTAGCATCTTCTACATTCATACATCTTGTCATACATGCCCTTCGGTTCTGCCTGCTTTAAACATGACAAGATTTTGGTTTACCTGATTCACGTCTTCTTTGGTCATCCTCCTACCACGTTACCGTTCATTCTCACCATGCATACCTGTTTTTTCATTATTTCGTCATCCATTCGTTCTACATGACCAAACCATATCTGAGACCCTTTCTTGATCTTGTCAATTATATCTGCCTTAGATTTATTCGCCTGAACTCAGAATTCCCAATTTTTACAAAAAAGCAAAAATTTTTTAAACATATTTTATGAGGTGCAACAGGCGCTTTGAAAGTTTTATCACGTGTAGTTGTTATCCTAATATAATAGATATTGAAAAATAAGCATTTTTGTTTTACAGCTTTTAATGTACGTACGAAACCTATTTCATAAATATTAGATTAATTAATTAAAAAAATAATTTAATACTTAACTTCAATATCAATACATAGATGTGGCTCCAACTCGCTTGTGGATGGTTTCTCAAAATTCGTAACATAAATACAAAAATCAAAAATGTTACCTGGTGTGGATATTCGCTAATAAGCGGAATGGGGAATGTTGTAGTACTTAAAGTGGCCACTTAACCCAGCCAATGACAGGTCATAAGCCCTGTAAACGCTCGAATATCCATAATCCTGAATTTGAAAAAATTCTACCTCATCTCTGTAGGGATATAAATAAAAATATATACCTACCCCCCTTTGGGAGAAAATCCAGATTTGTGTGTTCAAGTACACGTACCAAAAAATAATGTTGTACAATATCTCAGTTTATCACGCTAAAGAATCTTTTCCTTTCTCTTGCTTAAGTCTCTCCTAATTTCTTCTCTATTTTTTATAATAATTTTATTTAATATTTTTTCTCATTAAAGACGAGTGTTGATTCGAAATATTTTATAAACAAATATAGCTACTTTTATTTTGGTATCTATTTGGTTTTATTATTTTATTATCTCTGTAAAAACTATACTTTAAACTATAGGACTAACAATAGACAGACATTTGTCATGGAAAATTCATATCAACAATGTAATTAGCAAAGTGGTGACATTATCGAGTCTTTATTTTAAAGTCAAAAACTTTTTTCCAAAAACGGAAAAAATTCTAATGTACGTAGCCTATCTAAAAACTAAAATATGTTACATGCAACTACTATGGGGATCAGGAAATTAAAATGACATAAACAGACTACAAAGACAGCAAAATAAAACATTAAAATTAGTATATGATATGACAGGCGCCGTGGCGCAGTTGGTTAGACGGCTATCTGTGAAACTGGCGTCGCGGGTTCGATTCCCGCCAGTTGCAAGAAAAAAATCCAAGAAAGATTTTTTCTCAATTGGTCTGGGGGTTGTGGTGTATTTTTCATTACCTTCTTCCATATCCCCTCTATCCCACCTGCTGACAAGCCTCAAAATAGAGGCTTAGCGGGTTATTCCTTTAAAAAAAAAAAAAAAACCCTATCTAACAGCAACTAAAGAACTTTTTAAACAAACTAAACAATTAAATGTAACTGAACTCTTTTAATTAGAATCCTTAAAATTTATTCATAAATTAGCCACTGATGTAATTGTAGACGACGAATTAAAACATGAAAAAAACTGTAGTAAACATGAACACAATACGAGAATATCAGAAAATTATCATATAAACCTTCTAAAACGAAAAAAAGACAATCGAGACTAATAAACCATGGAGCCTGCCCATGTACAAATATGTATTATGTATAAAAAGTTAAATAAATTGATGAAAACAAATGTATTTTCGCTATAAATAAAATAATACCTTCATTTTTTCATATCATTTCTGACGAAAAAATACATTTCTTTTTAACTGATGATGGTAAGAAAAGTTATGTTAATTATTTCGAGCACCAAAAAACTGTACATAAAACTTGAATCTGTACCAGTTCAAACGACTATTAACGCAAACTGAAAGCTTTGACAGGATTTATGGCAGCAAGTGGTACTTAAATAATATCAAAGAGTCTCTGCAGTCGGAAAAAAACAATAAGTACCACAAAAGCAAAGAACCTTTATCAACAGGAATCCATGAAAACAAAATAAGAGTTGAATAAAAACAACATTTACTTTATTAATTGGCTGGAAGACTGAGTAGCGAGAATAACAACAATAAAATATAATTCCGCAGCGAAGTTTATTTCTAAAGAAGTTAATTAATTTATTTGTTTATTCAAGCCTGAATGGAATAATAAAAAAAAGGTACCCTAAAAATCAATGCAAAAAATATCCCTTTACGGTGGCTTCGAAAATAAAAGGTGGTAGATACAACATTATGATATAAATAGTTGAAAAGCACGTTAAAACATAAAAAAAAGAGGTAAACAACTTTTTGTTATATAAAATGGACGTCTAAAATCTTTTGAAAAGTATTGCTAAGTTAAGTTATCGATAAAATCAAGAAAGGACTTTTGCGATGCTTTGCATGCTTTTGCGATGCAGAAAACGAAGAAGAGAGAGAAAGACATGATATGACCAAATCCAAATATAAAATGACGAAAGACATGTCAAAAGTCAAAATAATTGCCACACGTGTACGAGAAGAAAATATTGAAATAATCAAAATGTGTATTTTTACAAAAGAACAGATTGAATTATCTGCTTCAGATACAAATCCTGGATACTTAGAAAAAATCAGTACGTTTCAATATGCCTTGAATTAAAAAAATATAATTTTTGAAGAAATATATATTTTGTTAATTCAAGGCATATAAACATAGAATAGAAACATTTGAAAAAATAATTAAGTGAACTTTATTTTGATTTGGCAATTCAATAATTTGATAAATCAATGCTTCAAAAAAATTCGGTAGAGTTTTCTTGTAATCGCTGTTAAAAAAAGTTAGTTCAATATGAAAACAAACAGTTTAAAAAATGTTTTTTCAATCAACAATCATGTTAATTTGCAATTCGGTTTGGAGTTTTCAAAAGAGAGTAGAATAAATGAGATTAAGGAACGAATATGCCAAATTTTTTCGATGTTCCTTCTAAAAACCGAATCTATAATAATTAAATGATAATGTTGAATTAAAACGTTTGAAGAATACGAAAAAAAAATTCGATAGGCGCTCTTGAATACTAAAAAATAATAATTGAGATTACTTAGTAAGTCACAATGATCTAAAACAATTTATTTTAACTTTTAACTACATAATTACTTTTAATATGATCAATAATCAATTTAAAAAAAGAAAACTTATTTGAAAACCATTACGAGACGCACTTCACTGTTTTTTACGCAGCTTGAAAGATATTTGTAATTAGTTAATTACCAGCAAATGCATTTCTCTAATTAATATGAACATATTCTCCAAACTTACAAAGAGTGAGTCTTCAATAAAAATGATTAATTGAAAAGGCAGTTTGGTTAAGTCACAATGAGTTGAAGTAAGATAATATGTTTTCGTTTCAACCTGTTTCTGGCTAATAACACTAGCATGACGCATGGCCAATAACTATAGCAAAGTCAATAGCTATATCAATCACTTTTTATAGTACCAACATGATCAGAAATGCATTAGTGTACATTTTGAAGATAACAGTTTTGGTCTGACCAAATTGTTTGTATGAGGTTTGCAGTTTGTAAAGATACCTAATCGGAGAAGTCATTTAGGTTATGTAGTGCAGTGGTCCCCAACCTTTTTGTCGCTGTGGACCGGTCAACGTTTTATAATTATACCACGGCACCACTGAGGGAGGGGGGGGAGAGGAAATCGAATGAATTGAAAAAAAAAATACAACAATATATTTGTATAATATATATAATATTAAAATTTACAACTCTGGTACATAAGTTAAAGTGACAAATAATAGTTAAGAAAACAAAAAGTTTGTGGGAAAAATTAAGAAAAACAATGACGGTATTTTTAAGGTTCAACGGAAGGTTGAAAGTATTTTTTTCAAAGATAGAGAAAATAATTTTGAGAATGCTTAGGGTTAAATATAGGGATTTTAATGTTATTCTGATAATTTTCAGATATAATAACTTGAAAGTTATTTATCTATTTTCTTTAAAAGTTTTGATGTTGAAGGTTTGTGTGTTTTGATTTAATATTTTTAATTGAATCGCGTTTAAACATGCCTTCAAAATAAAATACAGTTACCCCTTAAAAATAAATAAAACCAGAGATAATATATTAACTTAATTTATTTTATCATTTATTTATCAATGAGCTTGCTTCATTGAAACGAGATGGATAGGACCATAGACAAAAGAGTATTTGATTGGACCTACCTCTACCAAAACCAGGGTAAAAAGTAAATAAATATTCATACTTGCGAATGAATATTTGAAAAAACACTTTGTTTTGTTTTCCTCGTGCAAAGAACGACCAAAGAATATTAATTTTAAGTCATCACAGCACTATTATCAATTTTATAAGTATGTTTGATTTTTCAATAGTAATTTTGATTTTTGAGCTGGCCCTTGCGCGGCCCAGTATCATTTAGTCCACAGCCTGGTACTGGGCGGCGGCCCAGGGGTTGAGGACCACTGATGTAATGGGTTGAGGGGAGTGTATTATGTACCGTAACATTATGGAATGCTTTAACCATCGGAAACAATAAAGATTGTCAGTTTGTAATACTGTAAAACTAGGAGAATATAGTAATTACCACGTCGAACTGTCCCACAAAAACATTATGTGAAAAGTTTGTAGTTCACAAGTATGTTTTTGGGGTAGCCCTGTTTTCGTAGTAAACCCCTTTTAAAATAAATATTAGCAAATTACTACTTAGAGACAGGTTGCGGTCGCTTGGGGTGTCGTAGAAACCTTGATCACAAAGTCCAAGGTTCGAACCCCACTCTACAACAACCTGTTTCTTGTTTTCTAACATTCTATAGTTATCATTTAACACTACGTAATGTTATTTTGTTATTAGGCAGAATTATCAAACCGTTTAAAATATTTTTTTTAAATATTAAAAAGAAAAAAATGTTCACATAGTGAATTTATTTTAGGGTATCAAACAGCAAACTGAATAATCATAAAACGCTAAATAATATTTTATAGTTAAAACAAGGCTAATTAGGAAGTTTAGTGTTTTTTAAAAATTTGTTAATAGGCTTTCGAACTAAGCCAAAAAATATATATTTTTGTGCATTGTATCATCAGCGCCATGATTTATAAAGTTTTGTAATTTTGAAATTACTTCGCCTGTGACGTCACAAGTTCTAATCGAATAATTCTAACGATTGCTGAATTGGCTTCCCGGAAACCAGAAATCTATCACAAAATTCTATTATTGGTTGATTCTTGAAAACCTAGGACGTAGATCATTTTAAATATTTTTTGTGAATGTTTTTGAGAAAATTCGCCGAACAATTAAATGATGTAAGTTTTACAGCGTCCAAAAACATTTTCTAAATCCAAATTCCCATAGCACTGACCTTCCCTATTATGGAACGTTAACGAAGGTATGCTAGTGTATGTAGATATTTGAGCAACGTAATATTGGCAAATAATGTATTTTTAAAATCGAAGCATTTTAAAGCGTGACTACGTTTTCTATTGATTTAGATACTATGCGTATATATTTGCTGTCCGGGCGGACGAAGAATGCAGTTCTCTGAGCGAAGCGTGACTACGTTTTCTATTGATTTAGATACTATGCGTATATATTTGCTGTCCGGGCGGACGAAGAATGCAGTTCTCTGAGCGAAATAGAACCAGATCCCCGGAAAAGTGTTCGTAAGTCGATGACTACGCTCAGGTTGAAATCCTGAAAAAGAAAACCGTGTGGAGATAAGTCCACCTCATACGAGTAGTGTAGTGGTTGGCGCACTCGCCTACCATGCTTGAGGTTTTGGTTTAGATTCCAGGCAGAATGGACATGAAACGTACAATATTTCATTATTCCGGGGCTGCTATTCCAAACGCTATCGCGGCTTTCGAAAAAGTTTTTATAGCGCGTATTAAATACGCGCAATAAAAGTGCTTTTTACGGCCGCGAGAGCGTTCGAAATAGCAGCACTGGGCCCGTATTATTTTTGGAATGTTATCAATCTTCAATTTTTTCTACAAAGTAATTATTTTTTTTTTAATTTTGTTTATTCAGAAAAACAACAGCAATACAAAAAAATATACACAACATTATAAAAAAAAGAAAAAAAAAGCCAAATCAGTTTTCCACATAAATACAATTATAAAAATCCAGTTCAATTATATATTAATACATGTAGAAGTGCATGTGTGGGAGTTTTTGTGTGTGAGGATGCGTGGGTAAGTGAGTGGAGTGTGGTTTTGGTAGGTATGTGAATATGTGTGTGAGTGTATAAGGGTGTGAGGGTAAGTTTATGGACAGGGTGAGTGTGTTTGATATGAGTGAACAGAAACATCTTAAATTTATAATGTAAGATTTTTTTTTATAAAGAAACATAATTTTTCTCAAATAATAGTTTTTTTTATTCTTATTTTAAAATAGGGTTTACTGCAGTGAAATATATCGATGGTTTGAAAAATACATTATAGTTACGCGCCAAGAGAATCAGAGGAGAGTTCTGTACATAGTTGGTGAGAACTGTAAAATTAAAATTTCTGTATGGAAAATAGAAAATAATACATAATAGAAAATTGAATCGGGTTGTGGTCCCGTGGCTAGGTGTTGCGAGCTTATGAGCCAAAGGCCCGAGGTTCAAACCCCACTCTACCCCAACTTGATTTCCATTTTCTAATAGTGAGTTATTTACAACTCGTTAAAAATGGCCAGCAAAATTGAAATATTTGGGTAAATTATAAGAACGCTAATATTTATTTTTATGAAAAAAATAAAAATTATGTTCACTTTATTTTCCATTCATGTTTATTTACAGGTTACCGACGAAGATACATCAGATTTTCATACAGATTAAACATTTTCACTTTTTATCATTTCGATAAACCGATGAAGATAACGATCGCAATCGCGGCCCTGGAATGCAATTATGGATCTCATCGCGGGGGTAGAGAAGAAAGAAATTTACGGATTTTTATATTTTGCATGCGTATACACTTTGTTTCATTTACGGCCGCACTGATGATTAAACGTCAAATGATATATAAAACTGTTTGAAAAACGGAAAACAACTAATACGGTTCCGTAAATTCAACCTAATTGAATGTTTTGGGTAATGCTGAAGGTCGTTATAATATTTTAAATGAAAATAATCATGTTTGATATCACGTGTTCATATTTATTTGACGTTTAATAATCAGTGTGGCCATATATGAAGCAAAGTGTAAACGTATGCAATAAATAAAAATTCCCAAATAATCACTCTTTATTAGGGGTAGAGAAGATTCAGAATACCACTCCTGGACTGTAACCGGAACCGTAAGACGATCAATTTACCTTTTAAGTAACAAAAATTATGCTAATACTCTAATTAGAGAAATCATTGCAGTGTCCTATGCACCATGTGGTGCGGATAGGTAAATGGTGATAACATACAGGTTAGGGAAATAGTGATGACATACATAAATGGTAATGACATAAATATTGCTAATCGAAGCATAAAATTATTTAAATTATTTATTATTATGATTATTAAATTACATATTCTACCATACAGATGGGTTAATATTATTACTTTATTGTATTCTTTTGTATTTATTTTTATTATCAATTAATTACCGAATTGGATTATAAATTACTATAAATTATTAATAACATATGTATTATTGAATAACTTTTCTGCATTCCGTTTCTTAACATGTATAAATTTTTATTATTTATATTTTTTTATTATCATTACAAATATTGTTTTGATTTTTTTTGTGTATTGTTTAATATGTTTATAAATGTTTTTTGATTTACATATAAAAAAGTGCCGACTTAATACGGAATTCCCTAACAAGTCGGGACATAAAAAAATATGATTGTGTATTTTGTGCATTAAATAAATAAAGTTTATCAGTTTTAATATAAATATAACTGTTCGCATCAGCAATATTACACAAAATTATTTTTGGTCAAAATTATATGAATGTAATATAATCTGTTATCTCTTTGTTACACTTCACGATAAATTATAATGAAATAACTTTGTTATAAATATCACTTAAGGTTTTATTCTAATTACTGTTTACCATAGTCCCCTTGAAAAGGATATCTGACCCCCCTCTACCACTCCCTACCCCGCTTCGATCTGATTAACATTTATTATTACGTAAACACAATGCATTGGAGTACATTAATTTTATTACCACTTATTCCTTGTGAATTAACATAAATAAATAATTTCATATATTTAATGGAAATCAATATCAATAAAAAATATATATATATGTGTTTAAATAATTATCTACATATACTGCAATTGAAGTACCAATTTACTGCCCAATGCACCAGTTGTTGCAGAAAGAGGGGAATGATGATGATGATATTTTACTATTCACAAAAAATTGAAACGCACTAGCGTTTGTAAAAAACGTTATTTAGTTTGAATGGATATGGCGAAAAATACCAAAAAATTTAAGCTATTTGTAAAAATAATTCATCCCATTTTTTATTATAAAACAAATTTAGATTCAGCAGTAAAAATAATTTTCACCTAAACAATTGCAACAAAACTAACTGCGATCTAACGTATAAAAAAATGTGTATACATATTTATTAAATTAAGGAATATTTAAAAAATCAATAATTTAAAAATAGCTTATTATTCCACTGTACAATCTTTGTTACAATAAGGTATTGTTGGATGGGGTGGTGCATATGCCAATATATTACACCCTCGTAATATAGTGCAAAGATAATTTATTAAAGTAATTTTAAAGAAACCCTCAACATTCAATACGGAAAGTCCATATAAAATGTTAAAGGTTCATACAGTAGACACTCTTTATGAAGTAAATTCCATTATATAAATTTATAAAGAAAAAAAAAGAATTTGAGGTGAATAAGTCACTCAGACACTAAAATAATATTAAAATTCCTAAATTCCACACAAGTCATGGTCAAAATAGCTTTGTCTTCAAAGGTGTAAAAAATTATGTATAATAATCTCCCCAATGACCTAAAAACTATTTAAATAATATATCAATAAATAAATTTAAAGTAAATCTTAAAAAATTTTTGAACACGTGTAAAAACTACATTAAACTTCAATTAGTATGAATGTATTATAACTGTCTGTTTTTATTTGTCCTCGTATATCCTTTTTTTTTCTCATGTACTCGTATATTCAAAGTTATATAAACTCTCATAAATAAATAACTATTACAGTCACTCTCCAAGCACATGAGTTAGTCTCTTTTTTTGAGAGTTACAGTTATAACATTTACTAGATGTATAAAAGTAACATGTATGAAATAAATTAATAAAAGAACATTAATTTAATAATAATTCCAATAGTTATTACTGTTCCATGTAAATCCTGGATTTAAAAAAAATTATTGTGCATTAAAAATATTTGTATTAAATTTTTTTTTTACTCAATTAGTGTATTTAATTTGAGGCTAAAATAGGGTAGTACTAAAATCTAAAACTTGATTTGTTGTATAATAAATTAAAGGAATATAAAATTACGCCACAGGGGCGTTTAATAAATCAAATACTCTGACGTCTGTAGAAGTAAGATCGGGTTATCGAGTGTCTACAAATTAAAAGATTTTAGTACGAAATTGAGTTCTCTTCATGTTTAATATAAACGCCCCATGTTTTATTTTAATCCAATGTCTAAAAATATTAGAAAAACGGAACAAACATTTGATATTAAAAAAAATATTGAGATTCAAATATCCAATTAGTTTTTATTACGCCTTCTCTAAACTTTCAATTTAAAAAAAAAGCCTTACCAAAAACGTTTTTTGCGTGTTCATAATTAAACATAAGTTTTTCGTCAGTATGGTTATATACAAAAGTATTTGATAAATTTTATGAATTTTTCGATTTGTTGGGACCAGAAATTAATTTAAAAAAAAACAACTGGTAAAAGTATGTATAATAACTACTATAATTATAATTATAGAGTTAAGACATTGTGCGGGATAAAGTAATAAGAGAACGGAAGCAGCAAACTCCGGTGACAACTGTCACTAAGCAGAGGCGATACAGTTAGCTTGGCCATGTACTGCGGATACCCCCTGAGAGCCTTAACCACGCTTGCCTATTTTACAAGGCTTCAGGTTCGACGTCCTGGACGTCCACTGCTGACTGTTTGTCGGCAGTTTATGTCAGAACTTCGGGACGAGAACATGACTTGGGAGGACGCACATGAGTTGGCAGTGGATAGAGATGCATGGAGGCTCTTTGTGGATATCATATGCTTCAACTAGGGAGAGGACATGGAATGATGATGATGATGATAATTATAATTTTACGTATATTAGTATTTTATTTAGACACATTTCAATAAATAAGTACTTTGTAATAAAAACAATCCGTTTCATAAATTGAATAAATAAATAAAAAATATTGAATTAGCGTAATCAGATACTTACCGCTATAGGCATTGAAAAAACTTTGACTTTCTTTTTTTATAATTAGGTATTATGACTTTTACCACTCTCGGTTATATTAACTAGAAACAAAGCATATAATTATGGTAGAAACTGTATTATTATTTTTCCCTTTAAAAGTCTGATAATTTTTCTACAATTATTTAAAATACGCATATTTTGCATTACCCGAAAAAAAGACGCTTCGCGCCCCCATAGAGCAAACAGCACGTATTACGTTACAGCGCCATACTTCTACCCAATGTTTCTTATAAGTCAGAGTGGAGAGACGCCAACTGCGAGACGTTTTGCATGTACTCAAATTCAAACCAGAAAATTATGAATTAAAAAGTGTTTTTGATATTAGAATCGTAAAAATCCGCTTATTATATGTAATGTTTACCGGGACTTATTTTAACACGGTTCCAAAATAACACTTTACAAAAATGAAATTAAAAAAAACATTAACATTTTGTCATATGATAATTATTATACTATTTGTTTTTCGAATTCCCTAGATCGTTTTTTTACTTCTGTGTCTGTGGTGCAACATAAGTCTGCATTGGATAAATCTCTCTGATTTACTTGATAAATCTCTCTTACTCATTTAAATTATGAAGTTGTGGTTTTTGTAATCTTCAAATGTCATTTTTAAAACCGGATTTGGAAAGTAAAATTTGTATAAATATTCTGAATTTTAATACCAATTATATTTATCCGTACTATACGAAGAATAATTATATGAATAAAATTAATGCCAATATCACTATAAATCTGTTTCCCTGTATAATAAAGAGCACAAGAATACAATTAACAACTAAGAAGACAGAAAAACTTGTTTTATGGCCGGTGTTTGTGTGAAAGAGACAAAAACAAATAAAGAATAAAGAAATTGATAATTGGAAGTGTGCAGGAGTGCACGCTAGTTTAACGACCGTCGTATTAATGATTTTTAATATATTTTGCTGTAACGGGCCTAAATTATATTACCATTTTTATAAATAAAATAAAATGAATTACTTAACAGTATGCCTCTCTTGTATTTTTTAAATTTTTGAACTTTAGAATTTTCAGTCTTTCGATTGAGGTAACAAGATGTTACATTATTACCGAACGTAAAGGATTTTTTAGCACAGCCTTTTAAGAGCTAACTAGGTGCAAAGAGGTATACGAAAGAAAAGGATGATAGTGAAAAATATTTTTTACGATTTTTAAAAGAATTTTGTTGTCATGTTATATGATTTGGTAAACAATGAGTAATGGTTAACAATTCCATTTTTATCTAATCCAAAAATTATGTGTATCCAAGGAATCCTATCCAGTATTGTTTTAAGAATACATTTTTTACTAGGTATTGCGTGAAACGTATCCCTCATGTAAAAAGTGGTTCTGGTGTATTTTAAACGTTATTCCCGATTTATGAAAATACTTTTTAATAATAATAATAATAAAATTCTTTATAAACCATAATACATACATGGGTATAAATACAAAAATAAATAAATATTTATTATTGAATAAAACAAAAGTGTGCACAGTTTTATTGCGGACTTATTGCCACTGGCAATTTCTTACAGTCTGACAAAAAAAAAACTAACAAAAAAATACAGTTATGAAAAAAAGATTATCTTTTTTTTTTCATAGAGTATTTATTCAATAAAATATACACATTATTACAATATTAATACATTATAAAGAAAACAAAGTATTAAAAAATATTTTGTCCCTATAAACTATTAAATAATAGTTTGTCAACGGGTGCTCAGACATTAGTTTTAATTAATAATCAAATAAAATAGTACAAATATAATACTGTATACGTATAAAATAATGAACACATATTATTTTAATTTTGATGCGTTGAACAATATTTTTAAGAAGACAGGAAAAATTCAACAAAACCAGATAATAATGGTTTAATTTTTTTTATTTAAAAGTACGAAAATAGAGTAAAATAATACAATAAAAATTATAAATTTACAATTTACATTTACTTGAAAATATATTAAAAATATTGAAAAAAATATAAATACACGCATATAAATAGTGTGTGCTCATAAATGTAATCAAAACAAGATAAAAAATCAAACAAAGTAAATCGAAAATTTCAATTCATATCTACAGAAAAAAAATATAAGAAAATTAAAATTACCTATTAAAATTAAGATCTAAAAAATATAAATAAAAAAGGAAAGAAATAAAAGAATAAAAGAATGAAAAAATAAAGTAAATAAATAAAATAATAAGAATTACGGTGTCTATTGCAAACGTTATTTTCATTTTAATTCGTTCAATTACATCTTTTAAATATTCATTTATACCGTAGTAACATTTATTTAATAGGAACACTTTTAACACTCTTTTCTGATTTTTTTTTAAGGCAGCTTATTGTAAATTTTTACTGACATTCATATGGGCCCTCTTTGTAAAAATGCTTGTTTCGTCAATGGAATTTTAAATTTATTTTTATTTCTGGTGTAATGAACGTGGCTTTTTTCTTGTGTACTAAAATATTCGGGTCTTGATTTAACAATAAGACTGATACCCGTATGCAGAGACAAAACTTAAGGTGAGGAAAGTACATTCTAATTTCAAATGCAGAGAATAACCCGAAGGTAAAGACAATAGAAGTTAATAAATTTAATCTAAAAAAAGACGCGACAATGTAATGCGAGTACGAAATAATAATGATTGTTTTATTTGGCTAGATTTTATTTTGATAACAGAAATTTTTAAGTCTTTGAAAAATGGAAAAACGTTGCTTGATGTGCTTATGAAGGCAATAACGAATAAAGGATTCCTAATCTAGTTAAATATTTGGCAGATCATTTCTGTACCCTTCACAGAGCAGCAGTGGGGGAGCCACTCAAAATTGTTCGCGTATTTTATGATGAACCACGCTATAAAATACACCGGATGTGTTGTATATTTCTATGGAATATAGCAGTTGGGGATTCGCTTACACGCGGTCTCAAAACACAAAGAAAATAACAACCAACAACACTGGGGAGCCACATAATTTTTACGAATATACAACCTTCTGCGTGCATACATAATACAAGCACTCATAAACAAGGTGAACACACATTGAAGCAAGGTCCTTTGGACACATCCTGTACAAACATATAATTAAAATAAAAGCGTTTTATTTAATATTCGAGGCATCTTTGCAATTTAATATCAATTAACACGTTTAACTTTAAATCTATATATATAGAAGGCAATGTTCATATATATATAGTTGGATAATTTATATAGCGCCATTTTTGTGAAAATCACTTCAAGGGCGCTGTACAATTAATAAATATCCCAGTATGTCTTGCAGCTATGGACGCATGGACGGTTGGGATTCTAGTTCCTCGTTTTCAATTAAGATCAATAAAAAAATATAACAGACAGCAGCTAGATTACAGGACGTCTTGCAGCTACAGAGCGCACAGACAGTTAGAAATTCAGCCCCCATTTACACATTTTAAAAATTGACAAATAAATTTAATGTATTAATGATACAAAAAAAATAAAATAATATGAATAATAAAAAGGAGTAAGATTACAACACGTCTTGCAGCTACTAAGCGCATAGACGATTGGAATTCTAGACCCCATTTACAAAATTTAGGTATTTTAAAGTTGATATATGAAAGCTAGATAACCGATCATCGTGCAGCTACAAAGCGCATGGACGAGTGGAATTCTAGCAAATTTAGAATGATATCAATAAATTTACAAAAAATAGAGCATAGTAGTAAGTTTGTCAAGTGTTCATGCCAAAAAGTAAGCAATAAAAAACTAAATAAATAAAGCACTGTATCAACTCCATGGTTAACAAAGGGAGATAGATGTCCGAAGATAATCTTTTGAAGACAGTAGGTAGATACCGTCACCATGTGGTAAATATATATATATATATATGTACGTATGTGTGTTAATAGACTACTGGACCGATTTACGTGTGATTTTCAGCGAAATGTAGAAAAGTTTTGGATTTAAACCATAAACAAGTACCTAGGTACCCACTCCAATTAAATATTTGAAAACAAATTATTATAAATATTGGAATTTAATCATAAACAAGTACCTAGGTACATACTTACCGATGAAAAGTGACACCATCTTTTTTACGTTTATCCGAACGGTTTTTACACGCTTTCACGACACAACCAAATATTCCGGTTTCGAATTAAATGCCAAGCTCACGTCCCGGCTGGCGGTTTAAGAACGACTAAATACACGTAGGGCAGGACTGAACGTTTGGGTATGAGTTAAGTGTATAGTTTAAGAGGGTTCTTTTTTTACGTTTATTCGAACGGTTTTTAAAAAATATTTTTTATTAAAGTTTTGTAAGTATACTCAATAATGAAACGCGGTCCGATCCTTCTTCATTCAAACGTATTCCCTTATTTTCTCTCTGGATTATAGCACCAGAGCAGTGAATTTTTTACAAACTATAAATATTTACCGTTGGCGTGTCCCTTTTGTTTTATTTTTATAAAAATAGTTTATAGTGGGAGCTAGAACTATCCAAACCCTTAAAAAAACACAGTTTTATCGGCTCTCTTTGGGTGCACGGTATACAAATATAACTATTTTTGAAAAACGCAAAATGTACCGATAGAAAAAGTTTCATTCTAAAGAATAACAAAATCAATTCAATTTTGAGGTGTGGAAAACGCGACAACAAAACATCGATTTTGTTTATTTTAACAAAAGGTCTGACATGCAGTTGTCTTTTTCGCACAGTATTGAGGAGGCATATGCAAGACAGTGACAGAAAAACAATGTTTGAATACCTATTTATCAAAATTCTCTTTTCTCACAATTTATGTAAACCGAAACACAAAAATAATAATGTATACATTAATATCTAATTTGGATTAAATTAAAAAAATATTGATATCAAACTTTTGATTGTGTTCATTTAATCCATATACGAGTATGTACGCAAATCTAGCAATAGCAAAGCATTGCCGGGTTCAACTCGTAACTTAATAAAATTAATATAACTGCTTAAGACAATAGTGACGACCAATTTAGAAACACAGGTGTTTTATTTTGAAGACGTTATTTTGGGAATTTTTATGATTCTTTTTAGTTTTATAAATATTTGAATAATTTAAGACTTGCTCATCATCATCATTTCCATTTTAACGGAATTGGTAAACCAAATACAGCCTATTTAAATCATCAATTATATGAAATAAAGTGATCAGTCTTACCCTTAGGTGTCAGTACAGGAACAACGAAATATTGTCGTATAGACAACCTTTAAAATCAATATTTCATGTCCACCCTGCTAGAAATCGAACGAAAGACCTTAAAAATGGTAGGTGAATGCGCCAACCGAGGTATTTTTTTTTATCTCAACTCGATATTTCTTTCCAGGATTTTTTCCTGAGAGTAGTTATCGAGTCAATAACACTCGTCCAGGGTTCTGGTTCTATGTATGACGCAGAGACGCCCCGACAAAATTTCACAGGTTCGGCTTCCGCCAGTTTCAAAAAAAAAACTGAGAATCAGTCTGGGTAAACCGGTGTAGTTTTCATAACATCTTTACATATCTTCTCTTTCCCGCCTGCTGACAAATCTCTAAATAAGTGGCTTGGCGGGTTATTTCTGTAAAAAAACCTGTAGATTGATAACTAAAAGAAACAACAAGAGTTTTTTAAGCATGCAAATCTAGACATTAGCTTACGATTTCTCACTGGCTGGTTCCGCGACAATTTTACGCGCCGAGTTATATTTATCATTCTTTCTATGTTTGAATATTAATATTTATTTCATTCTTCCTTATGTGAGACACGTTTGGGCAAACTGATAATGAAAAACTAAAATAAGCAATATACTTTAGAGCAACTGCAAATAGATATAAGGCTTATCAAAAATAAGAAAATATGAATTATCTTAACATCATCATTCTCTTTCCGCACCAAATGGTGCATAGGGCACTGCATCGGTACACCAATTGGAGCTGTTTTTGTTCATTTTTGTCTATTAATTTATTTTATTACGTAAACAAACAGTATTTACACAAGTATTGCCAATTTCTTTGTATATTAATATAAGAAACTCATGCACATACCAAAAAAATTGTTAACACTCAATACAATAATTTTAATTATTTTCAATATGATAAATGTAAAAGAAACGAAATGAAAAAATATGTATATAATAACAAAGTTAAATATCTGCTTCTCTCAAAATTTCTATAATTTTTGACCTAAATTTACATACATTGTCACAAAAAATATCAGCCTCGGTAAATCTAATGTTATATTGGTCGCATATTCTAGGTATTGTAAATTGTTCAAAATAGTTTGTTGACGCGTTTTCAGTGTAAAACAGAAGATTTTGTTTTGTCGGTCTAGATAGTGATTTTTGTAACATGAAGGTAAGATGATCAGTCTTACGCTTCAGGTACGAGTCTAGGATTTACGAAATATTCTAGTGTAAAAACACCCTTCAAAATAAATATTTCATTTGCATGGTAGGCAAACGCGCTGACCATTACACCACGGGACCAACATACAGACGCATTATCATAACTCTGTTGTTATTTCATAAGTTTTTGCAATGTAAGTAACTCTGATTCGGACTCAGAATAAACAAAGCATTATTATGTTTTCCTCTGTAAAAATGAGTCAACCAAAATTATCTTTTTTTCAGAGCAACTGTGAGTCGACGTAAAGAATGGGCGCTTGTCGCCTATAACTTTAGGATTTTTAATACTCGCAACGAACGAGTTTACATCTGTTACTCTGCTACGCTATACTCAGGAAACCCATTATAATATTTTTAATTCAAGTAATAAAATAAGTTTTTGGACGTAAATATTTATTTTATTCCAATTTTAACAGCATTTTGTGAAAATCTAAATCAGTGCAGAAAAAGATTTGATATTCTAGGAGTTTTATCAAGATTGACATTCATATTTCAACAGAGTTGTTTAACCGTACGATACAGAAATATGGTTGAGGTTAAATTATGTATTTACAGAACTAATGACCTGTAATAAGTCGGTTAATGTGATCATTTTGCACATAATATAATGGCTACAATTCTTTCTATGTTTGTCTGCCATCTGTCGATTACTAGACTATTATTTCTCTTTTTCTTTTCCATCTTTGTTAAAAAAATATTTATGTATCTGTATATCGTGTACTTTTATTTCTCAAAAAATTAAAATTTTATTCGTTTATATGTTTATTTCTTTATAATAAGGTAGATATGATGCTTCATAGAACGATCGTTTGAAATTATGTTCTGAAAAATGAGAGTTGAGGCGTCAACATTGCCGTGCAAAACGCGTAGTAGAGTTTAAGAAAAACTGTCTGTCTATGGCAGTTTACTGTAAATTTGAATCAAGTCGCGCCCTTTTACACTGCTTCACATTTTCTGACTCTTAGGTAAGCTCCGGAACCTAAGGTAAATGGAACACAAGACGGGTGCTTAACGCTGCATCCAGTGTATACACATATATCAATGTGAGCAGACTGTATTTATAATGTAAAAACAAATATCATTCAATTTTGTACAAAGCTAGAGTATTTGAATAAAGGAAAGAAGCACGGGAATGGACGTACAATTAATGCGATGAGGATACTCTTCAATATTAGTCTACTGAATTATGAAAGTTCACTAACAATTATTCAACTACATGTGATAACAACTTTCACAACAACGCGCGACGATTCCAAGTATTCTTATGTACAGTGATGTAATGTCAAAACTTAGTTTATTTTGTTCCAAATTCAAATATTCTTATTTCGAATTTATTTTGATGTAAGGTAGGTACCATAAGGATGGGTCAAGGGAAGGATGGGAAGTGATACGTAATCGGCCAGGAATTATATCGATAAATGCTGTTTTATACTCGACAAGGGTTGACAGGCCACATTAGATGGAGACTTACCGTACTAGAGGACAATCCGTATTATTTTTAAAAGCTCTGGTATACACATTCCATGGAAATAAAAATACATATATATGCCATTTTAATCAAATATGTATGCCACGTAATATTTGGAATTTCTCGGCTAATCATTTAATTAAAAAACAAAATTCTAACGATTTGGGCCGGTTTGTTTGATCATTAGTAAGTTAAAAATTAAAAGTATTTTAGAAAAATAATTCATTTTTCCACTCAAAAAGATTCTTTTTTTTTAATTGTTAATATTACAATCGATTTTAACTATTACGAATGATCAAAAAATATTGCTTTCGTCTGCATAAAAAGTTATTTGTTGTTTTCCCCACAATATTCGATTGTAATAATGGCTTTATAATAAATAATTAATTCATAGATTTTTACGGAAATGACGATTTAAAGCACTCATTAGATAAAATATAATAAATAAATGAAATATATATGGAACGTTATTATTAGAGCACACATAAGAAAATGTTTATGCCATATTTCAATAACCAAAACAAAATAAAATAAAAAACATAAATTTTAAGAGATGATAAGAAACCTATTTTAGAAGGGCATATATGCCCTATTCCATAGATTCCTATAGGAATCTAGGCATTTACATGGAAAAAAGACCAGCCATTGGCTTGTCATGTATTTTTTAAAAAGTTTCATTTTAAAATATCTGTCAATTTCAATCGCTTTCCTAGATAATTTACTCCTTTTTAAAAATTTTAATTCAGTAAACTTTCTTTTACGATTCATATTGAACATGTTATCAATAAATCCTGAAAACTTCTTGGATTTATGAACAGAAGCACAACTGACTTCAAAAATAACAAAAGCCTTAAAATTCTCTTCTGTTCCCTAGTTCGCCCGCACCTAGAGTATTCCTCTGTTATCTGGTCTCCATATTATGATGTTCACATCAAAAATATTGAATCAGTTCAACATCGATTAAAAAAAAGATAGGCTGGAGGTTGGGCTTATTCAGAGACCAGATACGTATAACGAGTTAGAAACTAGCTTAAATATATCTTCATTTCAAGACCGTCGAAATAAACCCGACCTTCTAGTCCTATTTAAAATTCTAAATTCACTCTTTGATGCGCTTGAACTACTGAGCCTAGTATAATTAAATATCCCAACCAGAAACCTCAGACAGAACTTACTCTTTCATACCGATAACCATAGAACTAACTATGGTTTTCATTCCCCTATGCCGAGAATTCTTAGGTCTGCCAACAAACATACCAGTCTTGATTTCTTTGATAAGAAGTTGTCTTCTTTCATACGATCACTGAATCAAATTAAACTTAAAACACCCCTCTCCCGATTCCACTCCCACCAAGTTTATTTTATACCATTGAGTCTTTCTACTTTCTTTTATCATAATTTCCTATGTATAAATATGTCCCTAAAAATTACCATTGGGCAAATATATAAATAAATAAACAAATAATTTGGTTAGCTGGAAGATATTGTATTTAGCAGTAAGTCCACAAAGATAAATATATTTTTCTAAAAATTTATTGAATAACTCAATTTATTTAATGCCCAATAAGGTTTGGACACTCGAAAAAATTAAAAAAAAAAAAAAAAGTTTAGATTGTAAATTCACAGATTAACGTAAGATTAATAATTTACTTACTATACTGCTATAGTTGATAATTAAAATTAACACACCTAAATTAAATTAACTAAAAAATCTAGATAGTACACAACGTAATTTTCTAAATTCCTAATATAGAAATAGAATTTTGCTCGAATAGTGACGATGCTTTCGCTTCCGTGAGACTTTCTTGCAACTCATTAAACAAATTTAAACCTTTATAGTAAAGAATGTTCTGATTTCCAGTCAGTCTACCTTAAGGAGTCTCACCTCTCACCATTTTCTTATGAACATTGTAGCTGACCAACGCCTTTATTTCAGGGTCCAACATGCTAAAAACCCTGGGAATTCGATTCGCGATTTGTTGAATAAAATATTCATTTGAAACGGTGTTTTTACATAGATACTGATAGTCTCTGGACTGCAAGGAACCGTAAGACTGACCATCTTACCATTTTTTGTGGTTATAATAATTTGGCCTAGGACTGTTAACACTTCATATTTTACGATTCGCATTTGCTAAAAAAACAATGAATTTATAAACCTTACTCGTTGATTAGGCCATAAAATTGTTCACAATTGAGCTATTTTTCTTTTGCCGGTGAGTTAGGAATGCGGACTCGAATATTATTTATAATAAATGGCTATTTTCTCA